>NW_007734469.1:65858-67705 GCF_000696425.1 Galeopterus variegatus
TTGCTCCATTTCATGGTAAGGGACAAACTTTACCCTGATGAATATGAACTTTAACAGCTGGGCCACCTGTCGAACCCTTACTCCTTTAGTCTTCCGAGACGAGATTCCTGAACTCCAGGGGATACTAGGCCGGTTCCATGAGTTCACTCTGTGAAGCCCCTCTGACTCCACCTGAGGTCAGGAGCAAGTGCAGAGGGACTCAGATGAGGGGACACACAGCACACCAACCCTCCTCCCGGACAAGCCTCTCTTTCTCTGTGAGGTTTCCAGTGGAGACAGAGCATCATTCCAGTCCTTTAGTGGACTCTGCACAAGTGACCCCACGCTCCACTCTAGGTTGTGAATGTGCTCAGCACTGACTGCATTCACCCTTGGTTTCTCAGCCAAAACTGAGACAAAGAGTCCCTTTTTAATACCCTGTTGCACCTGTATAATTAATTAAAGACTGAATAATTTAGGAGAGAAAGATACCACAGGAAAAAGACCAGAAGTATAAACACGCCTCTCACACACACACACACGCACATACACACTACATGCACACACTTGCATACACACACACTACATACACACACTTGCATGCACACACTTCTATGCACACACTACATGTATGCACACATTTGTATGCACATACACACTACATGCACACACACACATATTCACAAACAAAAAATGCCAGGAAATATAAAAGTTCCTGGCAAGTTCTGGTAACTATGAGAAGTTCACCTTTGTGAAAAACCAAGCAAGAATCCATAAGAGTTCAGATAGAGAGATGCGTAAGATTTACACCAAGTCCTAACATGGCTTCCAAATGTCAAATATCTTTTTTTTAGTATAACGCCTGTAAGAAATAATAATTTGGTATTTTGACAGGAACCAAAAGTCTTGTGAACTGAGAGCTAGAGTTAGTTCAGGTCTTGCTTCACGTGTTAAATGCAGTTCTGTTGAGCATGCACACCCAGGGAAACCTCTAAGCCTTGGGCGCTGTCTGTGCTACATTGGGCACACTGAAATGTAAATTAAGGCAGCATGCCACCCTTGACTGGGCTGGAGGAGAACTGACTGTTAGCGTGAAATCGGGCCATCTGGAGCCATGCAGAGAGCACTTCTCCCTTAATTCTGGGTCTCAATCCCATCGCCACCTCACCAGTACAGCTGAAAGTCTTGTTTCCAAAGCGCATGATTCTTTACTTACTGCAAACATGCTGTGGTTCCCAAATAGTCTGTCTGCCCCGCTCTCCAATGAGGCTTCTGATCCCCTTCCTTCTGCACACTCTGCTTCCCAGGAAAGACTACTGCTCAGCCCATTTGACCCGCACTGTGTGTTTTTTCTCCTGGTGCCAAGCACATGTTGCTTTTTTACACCAACAACCAATTGTCCAATTCTCCTACACCAAATGGGTGTCCAACAATTCAATTCTCACACTGATACCCCAGGGTTAGGTAACCCCACCAGTCAGGGACTCAGTCCCACAGTAGGGTCCCCCGCTTCAGACACCAGCCACAGATGGAGTTCCCAAATTTCCCACGTTTCTGCTTGGCAGACTACAATTTGGGTTTCACATGACCCCCTAATGTTTGATAATTCACTATGATTCACAGAACTTAGGAAAATACCCTACTTATTATTGTGATTGTTCTTTTTTCTTTGTTTTTTTTTTTGTTGTTGTTGTTGTTTGTTTCCTTCTTTCTACCTTCTCTTTCCTGCTTTCTTTCTTTCCTTTTTTAGCTCTCACTTATGAGTGAGGACATGCAGTATCCCTCTTTCTCTGTCTGGCTTATTTCACAACATAATTTTCTCCAAGCTCATCCATGTTGCTGCAAATGGCAGAATTTCATTCTTTTTT
>NW_007734469.1:68166-70047 GCF_000696425.1 Galeopterus variegatus
AACAAGTATTGGTAGTCAACTCCATACCACACAAATATGTATAATCAATTATGTTTTGCTTCAAAAAAAGTGATAAGGGCTGGGTTCAGCTTGTGAGATCATGAAAAAAATCTTTTGTTTGAAAGATTTTCATTAAAAACTTAAAAATACTTTACTTATGTGTCTAGTTAATTATAAAGGATAGAACTCAGAAACAACCAAATAAAAGAGAGACGTAGGAAAGGTATGGGGAAGAGGGTGGGCGCAGGTCCCCGTCTGGGCCAGTCAGCCTCCCGGGAGGTGGACATGCTCACAACCTTCCCCCAATCCTTTAGGGGCTGTTTCTGAGGTTTCACTAACTGCATAGACATGGTTGATTAAATCATTGGCCATCGGTGGTTGGACTCAATGTCCAGCCCCTCTCCCCTACCCACAGGTTAGGGGTGGAGCTGAAATATCTAACTCTCTAATCAGAGAGAGTTTTTTCTGTCAACCAGTCTCCATCCTAAAGCTATTTAGGGGCCTCAAAGAGTCTTCAGTCCCATAAACTCAGGGATGGTCAAAAGGGGCTCATTATGCATTAAAAAAGACACTTTGAACATTCAGGAAATTCCAAGGGTTTTAGCTGCTCTGTGCCAGGAACCTGGGACAAAGACCAAATGTACACGCATATTTTTATTACGCCCCACAAACCCAGGCAGTCAGCACCTCCCCCAGCAGAGTCCACCCTGCTCTCCAAATCCTGCATCTTACTGAAGGATTCCCACTGCTGTGAACCCGCCACGCTTTCTCACCCGCTGGCCTTCACCATTGCCCACTGACTGTGGCCACCATCTCTTGCTAGTGTGTTTTGCCCATCAGACTCAACCCTCTTAAATTCTGATGCCAGCTCAGGTCAAACCTGAGGACACCACAGTCCTCTGGGTTGGAACTTGGGCTCTTCCCTTCCACATTGGATTGTGATGATATGACGATCCCAGTAGGACATGCAAGGGAAACCATCCCAGCTAAAAGCTAAGAGCCTCGACCCTCAACACCCACGTTACCAATACCTGTCAGTAATTAATTAGGCAGAACAAGGACCCCATCAGAGCATGGTTTCCATGTACTTAAAAGAACAGTTTTCCAAGGCTGACCTCGTTCTTTATTTTTTTTATTTTTTTTATTTTTTTGCTTTTGAAGATGTTTTTCCTGTTGGTAAAAGAAATTCATTCATACTGTTCTAATAAAATAATTAAAATAAGGGGCCNTTTTTTTTTTGTTGTTGTTGTTGTTTGTTTCCTTCTTTCTACCTTCTCTTTCCTGCTTTCTTTCTTTCCTTTTTTAGCTCTCACTTATGAGTGAGGACATGCAGTATCCCTCTTTCTCTGTCTGGCTTATTTCACAACATAATTTTCTCCAAGCTCATCCATGTTGCTGCAAATGGCAGAATTTCATTCTTTTTTATGACTGAGTGGTATTCCATTGTGAACATAGATACTACGTTTTCCTTATGCAGTCATCCATAGATGGACATTTAGGTTGGTTCCATATTTTGGCTATTGTAAATGTAGCTGTGATAAACATGGGAGTGCAGGTATCCCTTGCACATGGAGAGAACAGAACTGTGGTTAGTAGAGGTGGAAAAAGGGGAGGAGATGGGGGATTAGGGAGAAATTGGTTAAAGGACAGAAAGAGTGATTATATTTTGTAATGACAAATATACTAATTATCCTGATTTCATCATCACATATTGTAAACAAGTATTGGTAGTCAACTCCATACCACACAAATATGTATAATCAATTATGTTTTGCTTCAAAAAAAGTGATAAGGGCTGGGTTCAGCTTGTGAGATCATGAAAAAATCTTTTGTTTGAAAGATTTTCATTAAAAACTTAAAAATACTTTACTTATGTGTCTA
>NW_007734469.1:71615-73539 GCF_000696425.1 Galeopterus variegatus
AAAAAAAAAAAAAAAAAAAAAAAAAAAAAAGGAAAATAAATATGACCTGCTATTACTGTCCCCTGACAGGAGTGGTTCTCACTGTTGACCATTCAGGGCATTAGCTTTTGTTGTGAGAATGCCCCAAGACCCACCCCAGCACCCTCCCACTGTTCCTTTAACATAGCTCGTTAGGGTCGTTTCTGTAATCACCCAAGCTTTCACTTAATGCCACTTATATATGATTATTGTTATAAGAAAATATCATTTCATGGACCATTAATGGACGTAACATTCTTATTTTAAAATGTAAAAATTCTCCCAGTTCATATATTTTTAATTGGGGCTAAGAGAAAAGCAAGATGCCATGACCCCTCATTTCACTCCAGCTGATATTGATTTAACACCTTCCCGGGCCTGAAGCCCTGTGTCTACCACCCCATTTAATTCACCCAACAACCCTACCGGGCAGACACTGATGCCCCTTAGAAATGGGGCAACGGGTTCAACAAGGTGAAGTTACTTTGTAAATGCCACAGTGCTAGGAAACAGCAGAGTCAAGATTCAACCCCAGGTGAGGCTGACTCCAGAGTCTGAGCTCTTTCCACCGTAACAGGCAGCCTCCAAGAATCCAATAAATACACTTAACAAGTGTGGTTACGAGCACCAAGTCTGCAGCCAGGCTGCTGGGTCCAGTTGCTCCCGCCTCCACAGGCCAGCTGTGTGACCTGGGCCATGTTGCCTTAGTCTGTTTGTGTCTCAGTTTCCTCAGCTGTAAAATGGGAATAACAGCAATGGCAGCTCCATCAGATTGTTGTGGGAATTAGATCTGCACATGAAGCCCTTTGAGGGTGCCTGGCACACACAGCAAGTGTGTAGTACGTGGGCCCATTGTTGTCATCAGCTCCTCAGCACTGCAGCCTCGATAACAGAACGAACAATGCATATGCTTCATAGTGTGTTGGACCTTAGCACATCCTCCCAGAGGCTCCTAAGTGTGCTCACGACAACGGATGTGACCATATGGCTTTCCTACTTGAAAATTTAATCTTATATTTTAATGTCCTATATATGTTTCCTCTAGCTCCTTTAAAATCTTTTACAGATGATAATATTCAATTCTTTCTTTTCATGCACAACTTAAGATTTCATGCATGCTCTCCACTCCCCCACCCCAGCCCCCATGGTCTGGAACATTCTTTCAATCCCAGCAGCCTTCCCTGATCCCATCCTTCACCCTCACCATCCCCTGGCTAGTCAACACGTCTCCTCTGGGCTTTGCTGTCCTAGGTTCTCACCTTAAAGCAACATTTCCCACTGTCTTGTAACTGTTAATACCTTTATCTCTCCTTCCATTAGAAAGTGTGCTAATTGCATTCTAAATGCCAAGGAGTACTGTAATCCAGTCTGCAACAGAGACCATCTCTTCACTCCAGATGCATGCTTCCATCGACAAGCTTGATATTACAGCAAAAACGTTGCAGAGGTACTTGAAATTCGCTCTACACTTCCAGAAGACGCAGGCCCCTGTATTCCTGGCTCAGTAAACGATGTTTGAACATCCCCAGAATCAGATCCCAGCACAGGGATTGAAGTGCAAGTGGTTTATTTGCATGATTCAGGGAACACCAGTAGGGGAGTGGGGAAATAATAAAGGAAGGAAAAGCAGCTACTAAAAGGTGCATTATTAATTCAGTTTTGACAGTGGTGACTGGAGTTTAATCCCGTGGAAAACAGGAACACATACCTCAGAATTATCTCACCTGCAAGTCAAGGGAACAGGAGTACTTATAAATTGACTTCTAAAGTCAGTGGTTGAGGGCTGCTCCCAGGGGTGTAAATTTCCCAAGATTCCTAGCCTGCTGCACACACAGGAAACACAGTCACCTGCGGTTCCAGAAGCCCTCAGGAGCAGAGGTGAAAATACTGCAGGGGGAGTTGGCTG
>NW_007734469.1:74117-76077 GCF_000696425.1 Galeopterus variegatus
CACCTGCGGTTCCAGAAGCCCTCAGGAGCAGAGGTGAAAATACTGCAGGGGGAGTTGGCTGGAGTACATTGAAATGGTCAGGTCCAAGGGATATGGGCAGGCATGATTTATCCAGAATATCAGGGATACATTCTTGACATTTCCTCCTCCCTCTGCCCCTATGTCCAGCGTAGCACCAAGTTCTGTCACTTTTACTCGTGAACATCTCTTGTGTGTAGACGTCTCTCCCCCTCCCCACCACCATCATTTGCAGCGACTCCTGCTGTGGCCACTCATGCTTTTTCCCACAGAGGCTTATTTTTCCTTATGACTTGCTGTTTCTTCCGATGCGGGAGTGAAATTGCACATCCCCTAAACATTAGACTCAGCCATGGCCTTGTACTGACCTGTCAAATGTGATCAGAAGTGACACATCGTCATTTCTGAACAGAAGCTTAAAGAACCCTCTTATGGTCAGCCATAGCTCTTTCTCCTGTGCCATGAGAATGACATATCCCACATAAAATCTGCACCTTCCAACTGGATCCCAGAAAAATCACCGCCAATATGTAGGGTGAGCAAAAAATACAACGTTGTTATGGGAGTCTCTGAGACATAGGGGTGATTGTTTCCACTGTGACAGCTAGAGAAAGGCAACTGCTACACCTGTAAACAGCCTCAGCCCTGTGCAGTCTGGTCCCAGCTGCTCTTCCACTGCACGAAGAGTGATGTTTTGAAAACACAAACCTGATTATGTTGCTCCCCTGTTTAAAAACTTCCAGTGGTTTCCCATTGCTCTTAGAATAAACCTCAAAGGCTTGATCGTGGCTTCCAAGGCTCTCGCCCCAGCCTCCCTCTTCAGCCCGTCTGTCTCGTCAGCTATGCAGTTGCTGTGTCCCTTTTCACTCCCAGAAGATGTCACTTTCCCCTCCACCAGCCCTTTGCACATGCTGTTTCTTTTCCTTGGAATTCTCTTCCCTTCCTTCTCTCGTGTACTTAATTCCTTTTCATCCTTAGACCTCATCCAAGGAATCTGTATTTATTCAAGCGTATTTCCTGAGTGCCCACAAATGCTAAACACTTTCTAACTTCTTAGGATACACTGTCAACATTTCTTCAGGAAAGACAGTTCTTTGGTCCGCATGGCAGCCTGTACTGTTTTACAGGGGTCCTCTATCACACACATAATCACATATCTGTATTTGTGACCTGTGACCATTTGAATGATGTCTGTCTCCCTCACTGGACTAGATGCTGCATAAAAATAGGGCCCAACTCTGTATAATCCCACACTGGGGTGCCTGTGTTTAGCACAGAATTGGCACAAGGTAGATTTCAAGTATTTTGAGTAAAACAAAACTTACTATGTGGAAAGCATACCTCATAAGAATCCTACGAACTAGGTACTATTATGATCCTCACTTTATGGGTGAAATACACAGAGGTTAAATGACTTGCAGAGTCATACAGCTAATACGTGATGGGGCTGGGATTAAAATCCAGGCAGTCTGGCTCCAAAGACCGTGACCTTTGTCACTATGTGAATGAAAGAAAGAAAGAAAGAATGAATGAATGAATGAATGAATGAATGAATGAATGAATGAAGCTCCTTGGAGCATGAGCATTATGCTCCATACATAGATGGAAAATGTGAAATT
This sequence comes from Galeopterus variegatus, assembly GCF_000696425.1. Lineage (NCBI taxonomy): Eukaryota > Metazoa > Chordata > Mammalia > Dermoptera > Cynocephalidae > Galeopterus > Galeopterus variegatus. Next base: position 75,755 of record NW_007734469.1, read on the forward strand.
TGAAGGTTATTGCTGGAGCCATGGTGCTGGCTAGGACAGAACCCAACACTTAGTATTAACAAGGCTTGTTGAACAAATCAATCAATCCACGGACAAATGATTGAGTTGCCCCAAGTGGTTTGCCATTTCCATGAGTGGTAAGTGCCTTTCCACTGGAACTTAACACACACAAGCACTTTCTGTGGCAGCAGTAACCACTCAAGTCTGCATGTCAAATACAGGGACCCTTCCTGTTTGACACAAAAGACCCCTGCATGTTAGAAGACACTCATGCAACGAGCCTCTGGACCCTTCCTCCCTCTTAGATGCCATCTCTGAAGATG
>NW_007734469.1:76106-84009 GCF_000696425.1 Galeopterus variegatus
GAATGAATGAATGAATGAATGAATGAATGAAGCTCCTTGGAGCATGAGCATTATGCTCCATTTATTGCTGGAGCCATGGTGCTGGCTAGGACAGAACCCAACACTTAGTATTAACAAGGCTTGTTGAACAAATCAATCAATCCACGGACAAATGATTGAGTTGCCCCAAGTGGTTTGCCATTTCCATGAGTGGTAAGTGCCTTTCCACTGGAACTTAACACACACAAGCACTTTCTGTGGCAGCAGTAACCACTCAAGTCTGCATGTCAAATACAGGGACCCTTCCTGTTTGACACAAAAGACCCCTGCATGTTAGAAGACACTCATGCAACGAGCCTCTGGACCCTTCCTCCCTCTTAGATGCCATCTCTGAAGATGGTGTCTTCCCGGGGGAGGTAGGGAGGAGAGTGTTGTCTGGAAGCTATTTTTATTACTCTAATCAGCTGGGAAGGGAGCATGGTTGCCTTGAGTCCCTGGGAACACCAGTCAGCAGCCATTCGCAGGGTGCAAGATGCTGAGCCTCATGGGTGCACAAACCAGAGCCTTGGACAAGCTCTTTGCATTCCAGCTTCCACCAGGAAGCAGCTGGGGAAAAGCTACTTAGGCAGCAAGAATGTCCCCTGAAGATGCCATAACAGGTCTTTCATTAAGTTAATCTCATACCCATGTTCTGATTGGACACACCAATGTCCCTCATTTTGTTTGGTTCTTGGAAAGGTGTACAGCAGCATTGTCAAGTCAACATGCATAAGAAATGAACTTGGAACATTTCTACATGCACTTGAAACATTTCTTTCAAACAATGTCTGGGCCACTGAGACACTGTGCTGGGGCTAAATACATGCCTAAGACCCTGCACCAGTCCTCTGGGACCTACAGCACAGAGGGAGACAGACCAAATCACTGGCAATTTTGAGCAGAAAGTGCTGTGGGAGCCCAGAGGAGGGGAACATGCCTAGCCTTAAGAAAGGCTTACTGGAGACTAATATTGGAGTTGAACCCTGTGCTTCCTACATGAAAGGCTTTTGTAAAGCAAAAAAAAATGCATTGCAAAACAAAGAATTGTCTTTACATTTTTTAAAAGATTGCTCACTGTTATTCACAATAATAATAATAATAATGCCCCAGACACATCCTGACCTGGCCTGCGCTCCCTTCCTGCCACATCACTCACCGCAGCCCCTACCCTCTAACATGCAGCACTAGTCACCTACTTGCAGTTGCCCAGCTCCAGAAATGCCAAGCCATCTATCATGTTGCCCTCCTGCCCTCAAGCAACCCCACCTCAAGCTTTACTGGAATTCTTCAGGAATTGACCAAGGAAGGCTTTCCCACTCTGAGCCTCCACAGACTTCTCAGGGAGGGGCCACATCCACACACCCTCACGGGATCTTGAGTTTGCCCTGGCTGAGAATCTGCCACATGGCCATGAAGATCAGGAGGGCAGTGACCCTCTGCTCTACGCTTGGCACATAGGAAGTACCCAATGGCTATTTGCTGAGAAATTACTGGTTGGATAAACTGATGGATGAACAGATTATTTCATCTGACAATCTCACTTACCTGAAATGCTAAAAATCAGAGGGGAAACAAAATCTGACTTTGCGCAGGAAATATAGAACAAATGAAATACTCCCATCACCGTGGCCCTTACATTTTACTCCCGTGAGGAAACCCAATGCAGAGCCATTGATCGTTCCTCTGGATATGAGTCTAACGTATCTTAGAGCCTACAGGAGTCAGTTGCAAATCCCAGCTCTGCCTCTTCGGTTTACCTCCAAAGCCTCATTCTCCTCTTCGGTGTGTTCGTAATAGTGGTACAAGCATTGGTGCACTCATTCATTCATTCATTCATTCATTCATTCTTTCATTCTTTCATTCATCTGACACTTCAACAAAGACTTCGAGTACCTAATATGTGCCAAGCACTGTTCTAGTCACTCAGGGATGTAGCAGTGAACAAAACAGACAAAGTTGTGATAGAGGAAGAGGAGCAATGAGAAAAATCAATCAGTAAGATATTGTACATTAAACTGTAGATGCCATCGAGAAAAAACTACAAGTGAAAAGGGAGTATGGGATAGGGAACTAAAATGTAACTGGAATGGTCCAAGGAGGTTTTGAGCAGAGACCTGAAGAAGGGGAATGTCATAGTTTGTTCATGCTGCTATAAAAAAAATACCATAGACTGGGTGGCTTATAAATAACAGAGATTTATTTCTCACAGTTCTAGAGGCTGGAAGTCCAAGATCAAAGCACCAGTAGATCTGGTGTCCAGTGAGGCCCACTTTCTGGTTTGTAGGTGGTGACTTCTTGCTGTGTCCTTACATGGTGGCAGGGGCAAGGGGTCTTTCTTGGGCCTCTTTTATAAGGGCACTAATCCCATTCATGAGGGTTCCATCCTCATGACCAAATCACCTCCCAAACGCACCACCTCCTAATACCATCATCTTAGGGGTTAGGATTTCCACTTCTGAATTCTGGGGTCCACACACATATAGACCATAGCAGGGAGTGAGTGACATATGTGGAATCCTGGGGGAACGGTGTTCTGAGCAGAGAGCGCAGCAGATGCAAAAGCCCTGAGGCCCAGTGAGATGGGTGAGTCTGAAGTACAAGAAAGAGGCAAGTATGGATGATGGAGCTGGTGGAGCTGTAGGAGAGCAGGTAAGAGAGGAAACGAGAGCAGACCACCCAGACATGGGAGGCCACATCAAGTCCTCTGATGTGTGCTCTGAGGAGGATGTGAGGGACACTGCAGGCATTGGGGCAGGGCAGTAATGTGAACTGACTTATATCTTATACAATCACTCTGGCTGCTGTGCTGAGAACAGACTGAGAGGAGAATGCCCAGAGTCAGGGAGGCCAGGTAGGTGGCCAGGTGAGAGGTGGCTGTGGGCAAGGGGGCAGTTGTAAGCATGGTAAGAAGCAGACCGATTCCAGATATGTTTTGAGAGCAGGGCCAACAGGACTGAATACTCAGTATAAGATAAAGAGCAAGGTTAAAGGTGACTTCAAGGTTTTAAAATGTTTCATAGGGTTTTTGTGGGAATAAGGGAGAAAACCTTTATAAAGCATTTAGCAAAGGACGTAGCACATAGTAAGCACCCCAAAAATATCAATGTTGTTATTAAGACCATGATTTGATTTTTTTACAAAAAATGTGATTATCTCTTTAATTGATCCACAGCAAGACAGAAAAAGCAATTGAGGGGAGGCACTCATTAAAAATGTCTGATTGGAAAGAAAGGAAAAGCCAGCTAACAACAGAAGAGAAGGCTGAACAATTAAGCCTTGTGTCGTTAAGCGGGGACACAAGAAGTCACAAAAGCCACAGCCATTCAGAGCACCATCAGCGGGAAGACCAGCATCCTGCATGCCTCAGTAAGTCCCTGGGAATTGCCTTATATAAGTTAATTTTCTTAATGCCAATGAGTCATCCAGAAGATCAAATTATGTTTATTGCATTCTGCTTAAAAGATCAGTAAAGTGTGTACCTCATTATGGGAAGATTTCCATCTAAAATGTTTAAAATAAAACACTTGGTGCTTAAAAGGATAATTTATCAAACACCTGCATTAAGTTTCTAGGAAGCTGCATTTTATTGTAACAGCATAAATTCACCTATATTCAGACATGAAAGACACATTCACATCTATTACCTCCTCTGATGCTCATAAAAGCCCTGGGAGATAGGCAATTATCCTTAACTTCATAGGCGTGAAACACGATAAGCCCAGAAATATGAAATGATTAGTCTGAAGCGACACTGAGGACTAGATTGAAACCCAAAGCTAGAAAGTGGAAGGCGGCCCCTCCTGCCTCAGGCTCTCTCCCCTGGCCCGTGCCCTCCCCACATCCACGTGCTTACGACCGCTGCCCACACTGGGAAGACCCAGCCCCAGAACTGAAATCCACTTCTGCCACTAATATCTGGGTGACTTTTTATAATCTAAATAAGGGATGGCCAAACATTTGTATTTACATTCCAAATTTAATTACTCTAGGATAGCTTCCAGAAGTCCTGTGTTCTCTCCGTGATCAGACAGACTGCACTGGGAAGACAGGTGAGTTTGATTATCAGCGTCTGCCACGAGCAGACTGGAGACAGAAGCATGACGCCTCACATCTGTCAACACTGGGTCAGACAACCTATAGATCCCCTTCCAAATCTCATTCCAGGTTACATCTAAACAGAGATGCCTGGATCCATGAATAGATGAGGAATGGGAATTCAGGAATAAAGCAGCATCTCATATATATAAATAAATCCACTTTCCAGAATACCAGAGAGCGTCTGCCAGAGGCTTTTTGTATCATAAAAACATTCTTAAATATTTATACTTCACATTTTTAGAGTAACCTAGCTCTGAGAAGCTCAAGGTAATATACTTTATTTACACTTTTGTATATTTTTCAATTGCCAGTTGTAAAAATTTTATCTCAATCTTATAATATAGCCAACAGGACTTTGCTCCTGTTTCCAGAATGTATGTTACCATTAACAGTAGAGGTAGGTTTATTGCCAAATCAGTTACTCTACAAATTCTACTTTGTTGACTATATGATATTTTGCAGAAAAATAAAACCATGGCTTAAAAAGTAATAAATACGAACTATAGTAGGGGCAAGTTTGTACTTCCTACACCTAACTCTACCAAAAATCATCTTCACACNATATAAGTTAATTTTCTTAATGCCAATGAGTCATCCAGAAGATCAAATTATGTTTATTGCATTCTGCTTAAAAGATCAGTAAAGTGTGTACCTCATTATGGGAAGATTTCCATCTAAAATGTTTAAAATAAAACACTTGGTGCTTAAAAGGATAATTTATCAAACACCTGCATTAAGTTTCTAGGAAGCTGCATTTTATTGTAACAGCATAAATTCACCTATATTCAGACATGAAAGACACATTCACATCTATTACCTCCTCTGATGCTCATAAAAGCCCTGGGAGATAGGCAATTATCCTTAACTTCATAGGCGTGAAACACGATAAGCCCAGAAATATGAAATGATTAGTCTGAAGCGACACTGAGGACTAGATTGAAACCCAAAGCTAGAAAGTGGAAGGCGGCCCCTCCTGCCTCAGGCTCTCTCCCCTGGCCCGTGCCCTCCCCACATCCACGTGCTTACGACCGCTGCCCACACTGGGAAGACCCAGCCCCAGAACTGAAATCCACTTCTGCCACTAATATCTGGGTGACTTTTTATAATCTAAATAAGGGATGGCCAAACATTTGTATTTACATTCCAAATTTAATTACTCTAGGATAGCTTCCAGAAGTCCTGTGTTCTCTCCGTGATCAGACAGACTGCACTGGGAAGACAGGTGAGTTTGATTATCAGCGTCTGCCACGAGCAGACTGGAGACAGAAGCATGACGCCTCACATCTGTCAACACTGGGTCAGACAACCTATAGATCCCCTTCCAAATCTCATTCCAGGTTACATCTAAACAGAGATGCCTGGATCCATGAATAGATGAGGAATGGGAATTCAGGAATAAAGCAGCATCTCATATATATAAATAAATCCACTTTCCAGAATACCAGAGAGCGTCTGCCAGAGGCTTTTTGTATCATAAAAACATTCTTAAATATTTATACTTCACATTTTTAGAGTAACCTAGCTCTGAGAAGCTCAAGGTAATATACTTTATTTACACTTTTGTATATTTTTCAATTGCCAGTTGTAAAAATTTTATCTCAATCTTATAATATAGCCAACAGGACTTTGCTCCTGTTTCCAGAATGTATGTTACCATTAACAGTAGAGGTAGGTTTATTGCCAAATCAGTTACTCTACAAATTCTACTTTGTTGACTATATGATATTTTGCAGAAAAATAAAACCATGGCTTAAAAAGTAATAAATACGGGTAGGTTTATTGCCAAATCAGTTACTCTACAAATTCTACTTTGTTGACTATATGATATTTTTGCAGAAAAATAAAACCATGGCTTAAAAAGTAATAAATACGAACTATAGTAGGGGCAAGTTTGTACTTCCTACACCTAACTCTACCAAAAATCATCTTCACACTGAAAAACATATGTTATTGGCAGAACAGTCGTTTCTGTGGGTTAATTATGATATCTCACTGTAAATCAAGGCTGCAATACACATTATTGACATGTCTGTGGAAGAAAGGTCATCTTTTACCATCTCAAAAGGCAAAGTTCTAAGCACAGCTTCTTTGACGCTGACTTATGCCAGAATCATCTATGACTCTGAACAAAATGTACCTGTGAAATCAACTTGCAGCAGAGAAGGCATTATATTTTTTTGAGCCATGAATATCTATCAAGGTTCTTTTTATTCCCTATATCATCTAATAGTCACAACATTCATGGCAGTTTTTACCCCCAAACCTTGATATTAAAAGTAAGGAAACAGAGGTAAAATCATTTACTTGGCAAATATTTCTAGAGCACACATTAGGTGTCAGATGTTGATTATAAAATAGGTTATATAACCAGTAAGTGGCAGAGACCAGATTAGAGCTTGGTCATCTGATTCATGTTACCCTGGTCTTCTCTCTACCCTAGAGTTTCTCCCACTGTGGTCTGATATGTCTCACCCACATCAGAGCCAGCCAGGGTATCTGTAATAAACATGTCTACAGCCTCACCCAGGCACACTAAATTAGAATCTGGTGGAGATGCTTGAGAATCTGCCTTTTTACAGAAAGGCAGAAACCCAGCTGATTCTACACACAGTAACATTAAGATGGACTGTTTTTTATTACATTGTATCCCCAAATTACTTTAAGCAGGAAGAGAGTAGATACAATCCCTTGTTGATTGTAGGAATTCAATAAATATTTACTGAATAACAGCATACCTATTGCTGCATTTAACACCTTGTTTAATTATATTAGTAGAGCTTTAACTAGAAAACTAGCAACATTTTTTTTTGTTAAATAAGGAAAAGAGCAAAATTTGTGTGATGACTTGACTTCCAAATAAACAGCATATTCACACAAGTATCTGATTCAGTCTCCACAATATGTCTTAGCAGAAGAATAAGTTAATAAAAATGGTTTCTATATATGAAGTGACTAAAATACTGGATAATTTGCCAAATGTTTTGTTTTAAAACCAGAAAATCATAAGTTAGCCAGTGATCTGAAAAGTCATCTGTCCAGCCCCCTATCTGATATTTGAATCCTCTCAATTCCTTCTTGGCCAGCACTTCCAGAGTTGAGGAGCTCACTGTCTGCAAGGGCTCCCCACTTCACCTCCATGTCCTTACACCATCTCTGTGAAATTCCTACTCAGTGGTCCAGCAGCTCCAGTCCAACCCTGGACATCCACTGCCTATGCATTTGTCACTCAGATATTTGATAAGAATTAACACAAGTGACATGACTGCCATGAGACACATGCTGTGCTCCCTGCTTTAACATCAATTTCTTTCACTCTTACAAAACCCACAAGAAATGTACAGTAAATGTATTAATTTATTTAAGGTGAGGTTCAGAATCAGTATTGCTTTTCAAACTCCCAGTATAACAATGCATCAAGCTAACATATAATACTTTATTAAAGTTCCCACAAAGGCACAGAAAAAGAAAAAGAAAAACCAAAAATAGCAGTCCTTCACAGAGGACTTAAGGGGTTTTTTAACTTGCAGTGAAACTTGGTTGATATCACAATTGGCACCTATGCACATGTCTCCATATAAAGCAGAGCAGTGGAGCCACTAGCAGGCAGTCAGGGAACCAGGAAAGGAGGAGAAAAGAAGGCCGTGCCTAGCGCTTGTTATAAACCACGTACTGGTGGGAAAGTGAACAGGGAGGAGGTAAAACTAGGGGGTGAACACTACATTTAGAAGATCTTCCTTACAAAAAAACTGCCAAAAACACTCAAGAAGAAGATCATGGAAGTATCCAT
>NW_007734469.1:84190-85653 GCF_000696425.1 Galeopterus variegatus
AAGAAATGTACAGTAAATGTATTAATTTATTTAAGGTGAGGTTCAGAATCAGTATTGCTTTTCAAACTCCCAGTATAACAATGCATCAAGCTAACATATAATACTTTATTAAAGTTCCCACAAAGGCACAGAAAAAGAAAAAGAAAAACCAAAAATAGCAGTCCTTCACAGAGGACTTAAGGGGTTTTTTAACTTGCAGTGAAACTTGGTTGATATCACAATTGGCACCTATGCACATGTCTCCATATAAAGCAGAGCAGTGGAGCCACTAGCAGGCAGTCAGGGAACCAGGAAAGGAGGAGAAAAGAAGGCCGTGCCTAGCGCTTGTTATAAACCACGTACTGGTGGGAAAGTGAACAGGGAGGAGGTAAAACTGGGGGGTGAACACTACATTTAGAAGATCTTCCGTACAAAAAAACTGCCAAAAACACTCAAGAAGAAGATCGTGGAAGTATCCATCCAATGAGTCAGAGGAAGAGCATGTCTGTAAAACTTATTTATTATATGAAATAAAGAAAATGTTGAACACATGAAGTTTGTAAACATGACCACATATTATTCCGCAACCTCTACCCTTGCCCTTTGGTAGTGCTGTTCCATGCTAATCTCTAGGCTAGCTTTGGACTTCACTTTGACCAGTGAGACCCTAGCAAATGTGATGCAAGCCAAGGCTTGAAAATTACATGTGCATTGTGCTTGTCCTCTCTTGCTGCTCTGTGGTAGCTTGGTAGTGCCATATGCTGAGCTAGCCTAACTGTGGAAGGAAGACCACATGTCTCAGCCAAGGCCCCCCAGCACTCCTGTCAACTGGCAGGCAAATGTGTGTGGCAATCCTAGACCCCCTGCCCCCAGCCAAGCCACACTGGAGCAGACAAGCCACTCGACTAGCTTAAAGAAGAGTGAGAAAGAATAAATGTGTTGTTATAAGCCACCAAGTTTCGTGGTGCTTACTTAATGTAGCAAAAGCTAACTTTTGTTTGGTTTTATCAATAATATGCAAAAGAAAACATTTTTTAAAAAAGAAAAGCAAGAAATCACTAAAAAGAGCACTAGAAAAGATAAACACTGACTCCAATCAGGAAAAAAATGCAATGAGACTAAAAATACAACAATTAAAATAAGTACTACAGGATAGTAAAATAGAAACAACACTGCAAGAAATTGCACTATGTAGAGAACAAGCTATAGACTTCATCTCAGAATAGACAGAAAAGAAAAGAGATTAAAATAATGAGAGAAGGGCCGGCCCAGTGGCGCACTGGATAGTGCGCCGCTTAGGAGGCGCGGCAGCGCTGCCGCCTGAGGGTTCGGATCCCACATATAGACCGGCTCCCGCTCACTGGCTGAGCGAGGCGTGGGAGCAACACCGAGGTTTGCAATCCCGTTGCCGGTCCCTGGTCCGGTACGGGGGCAACACTGAGGGTTGCGATCCGTTGCCGGACACAGAACAAAAAGACAAAAGA
>NW_007734469.1:86653-87847 GCF_000696425.1 Galeopterus variegatus
TTCCTTGAAGTTGATACGACAAGTGAACAGAAAGGACATTGTTGGGAGGGAGGGGGGAGGGGGAAGAGGGACGGAGGTTTCAGTAATGGGCCAGTTATTAGTTGGTGTAACATATAACTGTTTTATTTTATTTATTTGGAAGAAAAAAAAAGAATCTAGAAGAAAAGTAGAAAAGTAGGAGAAGGATTTGCAGGGACCAGGATACAGAGGCAAGGGAGAGAGGAATCTACCCCTGATGGTGGCCTTACAGTGTGCCTGGCATTGTGCCCAATGCATTATACACTTTTTTACCCACTGAATCATTTTTAAAGAAATCTTTAAACAACCTCACCCACCACCACTGCCACCACTTGAAAATAAAAACGTTCCTCTAAATTATCTCAGTCAAACAGAAAATGTAAAATAATTTAAAATATTAAAAGTCAGAAACATGTGTCCAAACTATACACAAGTAAAATCATAGTCTAGAATACTTTATTTTCAGTAATAAGCTAAGAAAACACATTTATTTAAAAATAAAGCAAGGACACAATGATATGTTAAAATATATATTAAATATTTAGAAAATAAAAACAAAGTTTATAAACTAATTTTGGGGGGAAAAAAGATTTTAAAAGATTCTAAATAGATATTCAGAAGATTTCTAAATAAGAGTCAGCCCTTAGACATTCTGGTGGGAACATTAAGCGGCTCAGCCACTTGGGAAAAGGCTTTGGTAGTTACTGAGAAAGCTATATATGTGCTGACCCAGTAATGTCACTCTTTGGTATATACCAAAGAAAAATGAAAACATAGGTTCACACAAAAACTTGTACACTAATGTCATAGTAGCATCATTCATAACAGCCAAAAAGCAAAAACAACCCAAATGTCCATTAACTTATGAATGGATAAAATATGGTACATTCACACAATGGAATATTATTTGGCAATTCAAAGAAATGAAGTACTGATACATGCTGGCACATGGATGAACTTTGAAACATATGTTAAGCCAAAAAGCCTGGCACTAAAAATTCCATATCATATGATTTCATTTATATGAAATATCCAGATTAGACAAATCCACAGAGACAGAAAGCAGATTAGTGGTTCCTAGGAGCTGGTGGGAGGAAAAATGGGAGTAACTCCTGATGGGTGCAGGGTTGGGGGGAGGGGAGACGATAAAAATGCTCTAAAATTAAATAGAGGTAA
>NW_007734469.1:88468-92727 GCF_000696425.1 Galeopterus variegatus
AGGACAGTATGAGCTAAGGTCTGCTAGCTGCATAACAAGTAATTAATAAATCTTGTTCATTATTATAACCATGGTTATTGTTGCTAGTCTATTGTTTGAGTGCTACAGAAGGAGAACAAAACAGAAACCAGATGAATTGAATTTTCCTGTTTTAAACCAGATATGCACATCTCTAGTAAAAGCAGCTGGGATTAAACCAGAGGACAGTATGAGCTAAGGTCTGCTAGCTGCATAACAAGTAATTAATAAATCTTGTTCATTGTTATAACCATGGTTATTCTTGCTAGTCTATTGTTTGAGTGCTACAGAAGGAGAACAAAACAAAAACCAGATGAATTGAATTTTCCTGTTTTAAACCAGATATGCACATCTCTAGTAAAAGCAGCTGGGATTAAACCATCAGCAAGGTAAAAGAGTGGGTCACATTCAAATAGCAACTTTTGAATTATTTTGAAGCAAATTCTTCATAAAACGTAAGGTTCCTGCCACACAAAGTGTGGTGTGCATCACCTGGGAGCTTGTTAGAAATGCACAATCACAGTTCCCACCCCAGAGTCTACTAAATCAGAGTCTGCATTTTAACAAGCTCCCCACGTGATTTGTAAGCACAATAAACTTCAAGGAGCACTGAGCTAGAACACAGAGCCTGCATTTGCCTACAATTATATCAAACCGTCTAATGAAAGGAAGAATCCATTTAGCCAAGCAGCTGATCCATTCAGTCACACCTGATCAATTTATGCCCCAACAAGTAAACAGCCGAGCTGACCGGCTCAGATGGAGCAATGCCCAACGCAGTCAGCTCTAAATGGGAAACAGATGGTATATGTGAAAGGCCATCCAAAAGTATTTTAAATGAGACAGTCCCTTGCCCCCATGAAGTTTATAACCTGTTAGGGGCAACAGAGGAGTAGACCACTAAGTGAAATTGCTACATGAGTGTATTGCTAGGACTCACAGACCCTACAAATCCATTGTACAGACTGGGTCACAAACCCCTCACCTGCAGGTCCACGAGCTAGGTAATGGAAAAAAATCCTGGGAGCCGTGGGTAAAAAATTAACAGGCTTTATTCAGATGCAAGCTCAGGTAGCCAGCAGCAGCCACCCTAGTGGCCTCCCGGAGCGTTCCAAGGGCACTGTGGCTCAGAGCCACTCTTCCTTTATACTTAAGTCTGATAACCCAAGACACCTGGGCACACATACGCAATTACGTTAGACAACAACCAAGAAACACCTGGGCACACATGCATAGTTACATATTTACATCAAATGCTCAGCAAGATTCCGAATATCTGAGTGATCCTGACCTTACTTTTCATTTTCCCTACTATGAGTAACAAGAAAAGGTGGGAGTAATTTATCCCAACTTGGAAAATTGGAGTAGCCTTCTTAGAGCGGGTATAAGTGGACAGCAATGAAGGAGCAGTATTTCAACAGGTGGAAAAGGGGAGGAAGATGTAATTTGAGGAAAGGGATCCATGAGGTATAACAGCAGAAAAAAGCAGGATATGTTTAGATGCATGAACGGGCAGAATAAGAGCTAACGCATGAACGATGTCTGGACCTGGATCGTACAGAGGCTTGAAAGCTGAGTCAGTGCTCCAGCTTCAACATCAAGGCAAAGAGAATCAAAACATCCAGTAACTTTGTGCTAAACAGGGAAATAACTTGAACGTGTGGATAGCCACAGGAGCTATCCATATTTGTCAGCCTTCGCTTAAGCGCTAGGGTGCAATCTCCCCATGACCAAGACAAGGCAATTCTTCATTTCCCATGTCTGGTGTCAGAATCCTGGAGATACTCATTTTGAGGAATAGAGAAACCATCCTTCTATCTTGGGATTTCCAGCTTTTTTCAGTTATTTTTCCAATATATAAAATGGGCACCTTAGGCTCTTAAACCTGTGGCAAAGATAGCTCCACACCAAAATTTGTTCACCTTTGTGTGGTAAAGCGTTGTCGCTGTGAAGCAGCAGGCCGTTCTGGTCCTTCATTTTCCAATCTTACCCCCACCCCCACCCCCAGCCCCTGGCGCTGACACAGAGCCTTGAGACTAATTCTCACCATGAATGGAAGCAGAAGCAATGTGTTCATGCCCAGATAAAGGCTTTGAAGTGGCAATGTCTTCACTCTTTGTCTTACCCACAAGCCTGACGCAGATGATGGCAAGACCCTAGGGGATGCTAGTGCCTGGGCCCCAAGTCTCCACATGATGTCAAGTCAACCACCAACCAGAAACATCCACATTGCAGTGTTACACAAACAAGAAATGAGCTTTTATTGTATTTGAGCCACTGTGTGCTTGGGGGCCTATATGTTACAGCAGCTAACATTACCCTAATACAGACTTTACAGGAATGACTGTAAATATAAATTCATAAATTATAATGTTCTGGATAACACTGTTGCTTCATTAAACTTTCAACAAGTATCTATGGAGCAGCTATTAATGCACCAAGTATGTACTTGGCACTTAGAAATGAGTGATGAACAGCACAGACATATTCTCTCCCTGCCAAATTAGTTTCAAGCCACTACCCAGTAGTGCTGGGTAGAGTAGAAGAATAATACCATCTGTCTTTCAGCAAAGGAAATATTGCATCCCTCATATATCCACCCAATTGGATAAAATCCAGGCAAAATTAGAGCACTCCCATCAAATGGCTTTCACTGAGTTTCTATGTATTTATTTTTAAATGCATAGCTTGCTTTGTTCCAGTAAGGATTTAAGACCGTTTACAAGATAGCTTAATTTAAAAATGAAAATGAAAAAAGAAAGTTTAAATAGGGTAGAAATATGAAATGCAACCATGATTATAGCTAAATATGCAGTCACTAATGACTTACACACTTACCACAAATTTAGCTCTATGCTTTCTGGAAGCTGAATCAAAGTATGATGTTCTATAACTGTTGTAAAATTTGTTATTAACTATTTGTTGGCTGTATTCCCCATAGACTGGAAGCTCCATGTAGGACAAAAATATATCTTTTATTTACTTACTCCTATAACCACATGAAGTAGCTTAGTTCCTGGTCCGTACTGTCTTTGATAAGCACATCCATAAAATAAAAGCAGATACAATCTGAGGTTCAATCACACTTGGCACTGAGACAAAGAGGCATGTCCCCCAGAGCCTCAGATATGTGGGCCAACATAATGTGATGACCAGCATCCTCATCATATGCCTATAGTGGACTCGGTGTTGAGGGACTTATGGCTGGTCCTCATTTTCTAAACTCCACGTGTTGATGACATTACATCAAACACAACACAGAAAAAGCAAAATCTGCAGAGATCTAGTATCCTGTGGTTCCAAATCCCAATCTGTGCTGGTCTGATGTGATCCAAGGGAGGGTTGCAACTACCTGGAAGGACCAGACAGATGACATGGCTTTTAACAACCCTCCACACTGCCTCCCTTGGAGTGTTCTAGATCCCATTGATGAAGCAGCTTGGGCTTCATGCATTTTGTATACACAGGCCATTATATGAAATAATTTTCTGATACTACAATCTGCATTTTTCATGGGGAAAATATGAGGGGTCTTCAAAATCTTCATGGAAGGATTTGTATATCTTTTAATTCAATTTTTTCATGAACTTCTTGAGGTTACTCAGTGTATACAGTCTACTCTGTCACTCAGGAGCTCCCATATGAAGATGTAAGTGATTGGATCAAAGTGCGATATAAATGTTGCTTCTGCTACAGAATTAGAGATAGTGTATTAGCTCATTTTCTGTTGCTTATAACAGAATACCTGAAACTGGGTAATTTATAAGAAAACAAAATTTATTTCTTAGAGCTTTGGAGGCTGGGAAGTCCAAGGTCCAGGGAACACATCTGGTGAGGGCCTTCTTGTTGGTGATGACTCTCTACAGTGATCTGGGGTGTCACATGGTAAGAATGGCAAGAGATTTTTCATGTGCTCTTCTTATAAAGCCACCAGTCCACACCAATGACAACCAATTAAACCATCAACCCATTATTCCATGAATGGATCAATCCATTCAGAAGGGCACAGTCCTTGTGTTCCAATTACATCTTAAAGGCCCCACCTTCCACCACCATATTGGGAGTTAAGTTCCAACTTGAGTTTAGGGGGACATTCAACCACAACAGATACCCTTCCTTCATGTTCACTGGATTATTATGACCGACCTGTTCCTTTTTTGCTTGACCCCTGATTCCTAGATGCGGGGGCGCCTCCCACTCATAAGATTAAAGTCTGATAAAGATCTTTTAATGAAACACAG
>NW_007734470.1:0-1125 GCF_000696425.1 Galeopterus variegatus
GCAGGGCAGGATGCTTGGTCTCCTTCAGCCCTGCCTTCCTCCCCTTCTTCACCCCGATGGAAAGGAGGCCTTTCAGCACAAGAACACGGCAATGTTAGGCTGCAGGGGGTGGCCGCATGAACAAGGGGACGTTAGCTTGTCTGGGAGGTAACAAAAAGAGCCAGAGCTGGGATACAAGGGTGTCCTCAGGCTGGGACACAGTGTAGCCCAAGGGGCAGGGGTAAGACAGAGCCAGAACAGGGAGGCAGGAGGAACCAGACAGGTGGAAAGGAAAGAAGACAGTGGGGGCTGGACCCAAGGGCCTTCCGAAGGCTGCCCAATAGCCCACAGACACCAGCAAGCAGTGCTGGCCTCTGGGTGGGTTTTCCACCAGTGCCTGTTTCTTAGCACTGGTCTCTTCCCACACACCCTTCCAGTTCTCCATGGGACACCATGTCAGAGTCATGTGATTTGGGGTCCCGAAGCCCGAGAGATCTGGGGTTCAGGAGATCTGGGGGGGCTGGCATTTCTTTTTTTTTTTTAATTTTATTTTGTCGATATACAATGTGGTTGATTATTATGGCCCATTACNAATTATGCTACAAAGCTATAGTAACCAAAACAGCATGGTACTGGAATTAAAATAGACACTCGAACCAATGAAACAGAATACAGAACCCAGAAATCAACCCACATACTTACAGCCAACTGATTTTTGACAAAGGCACCAAGAACATACATTGGGAAGAGACTTCTTCGATAAATGGTGCTGGGAAAACAGGACATCCATATGTAGAAGAATTAAACTACATTCAAACCTTTTTCCATATACCAAAATCAACTCAAAATGGATTAAAGACTTAAATATAAGACCCAAAACTATAAAACTCTTAAAAGAAAATGTAGGGGAAACACTTCAGGAAGTAGGACTGGACAAAAACTTTATGACCCCAAAAACAGAGGCAACAAAAGAAAAAAATAAACAGATGGGATTATATGAAAATAAAAAGCTTCTTCACAGCAAAAGAAACAATTAACAGAGGAAAAGACAACCTACAGAGTGGGAGAAAATATTTGCAAACTATGCATCAAAGGATTAATATCCAGAGTACACAAGGAACTCAAAGAACTTAACAGTAAAAAAAA
>NW_007734470.1:2729-3889 GCF_000696425.1 Galeopterus variegatus
AAAAAAAAAAAAAAGAAAGATAGATACAACAATCACAATAATACATGGAACTTTCAAAAGGAGGTAACAGAACAGATTATCAGAGATGAAAAAGGGGGAGGGGGAAGGGAGTAAGAGAGGAATTGGTAAAGGGCCACAAAAAACAATTACGTTGCGTGATGTTGAATATACTAATTTTCCTGATTTGAGCAACACATACTGTACACGAGTATTGATATTCAACTCTGTACCCCACAGATATGTATAATCAACTATATTAATATAAAAAGAAGAAGAAAGGAAGTTCTTAGGTCTAGAAAAGGAAAAAACGTGACTGAGCACCCAAGTCACAGTGGTCGGTTTCAGGGCTGGGCTGAGACCAGAACGAAGGTCTCTGCCTCCTTGGTCCTTCCCTGCAGCTGGTGGTGGGGCCTTTAAGAAAAAGTTCCAGGGCAAGCACTATCCCAGAGCCTTCCCTCAGACCCTACCCTGTGGGGCCACACATGTGGGTCCTGGAAGAAACCCTCGGCCCTTGCTGGGGACAGCCCTGAGCTGCCAGCCCAGCTCCGGGAGGTGGATATCCTCATCCCACTCTTCAGCCACACAGTCAGTAGCTGTTGTCTGGCTCCCACCTGGCTCCCTCCCTGCTGCTGGGTCCATGATAAACAGTGCCCCCAACACTGCACCGAAGTTAGCTCTGGCTCTGACCCAATCGATGGTCTTTGTGGGGTGGGGACAGGGGAGCCAAAGTGCCCCGTGTGAGGCTGAGTGTGATTGATGGGCATAACTCTAAATGAAGCAATTGTCACTGCCAAATGACAAGACTCGCCTCACCCTTCAGGGATGACGTGGCCTCTAAACTGCACAGGTGTTCTGGAGGGTGGCCATCTACCTGCATGTGCATCAGTCACCTGAGCAGCATTGTAACCAGGCAGGGCAGGATGCTTGGTCTCCTTCAGCCCTGCCTTCCTCCCCTTCTTCACCCCGATGGAGAGGAGGCCTTTCAGCACAAGAACACGGCAATGTTAGGCTGCAGGGGGTGGCCACATGAGCAAGGGGACGTTAGCTTGTCTGGGAGGTAACAAAAAGAGCCAGAGCTGGGATACAAGGGTGTCCTCAAGCTGGGACACAGTGTAGCCCAAGGGGCAGGGGTAAGACAGAGCCAGAACAGGGAGGCAGGA
>NW_007734470.1:5285-6503 GCF_000696425.1 Galeopterus variegatus
CGTTTTTACAGCTGAGTAGTATTCCATTGTGTAGATGTACCACATTTTCCGTATCCACTCAACCGATGATGGACATTTGGGCTGGTTCCAGCTCTTGGCTATTATAAAGAGTGCTGCGATGAACATTGGGGAGCAGGTATACCTTCGACTTGATGATTTGTTGGTGGGACTGCAAAATGGTGCAGCCTCTATGGAAAATGGTATGGAGGTTCCTCAAACAATTGCAGATAGACCTACCATATGACCCAGCTATCCCACTGCTGGGAATATACCCAGAGGAATGGGGACTGGCATTTCTGTTTTAATCTCCCTCCAGCCATTCTGATGCAACCCAGGTTTTAATGTCCCTACACTAAAGGTAAGCAACTATCCAGCCCAAATTTTCTAACATAATCCCTATCTCAGAGAACTTAGCAATGAAGGTAATTTATACTAAAATGGAAATCATTTCATTTTTCTATCTAAGTCCTTGAAAATAAACTCGTTTATATATTTAAAAATCTGTTGACCAATCTTGTGATCCAGTCTAGGGTCTTGCAAAGTTCTATTCCTGTACACCAAGAGTTCTTGATTGTTAAAAAGATGGAGAAGGTCATCTTCGAAAGAATCTCCAAAATGAACCATTGTAATGGCCTCTTCCAAAATGAGTTTGCATTGATCCTATTCATTCATTACCTCTAACTCCACTTCATGCATAATGGCTTCAGAGTCTAAGGAACAAGCTGGAGAATCAGGCCTGAATATCCGATCTCCTGTTAGACCCTGTGGCCTGACCACATCTAGCATCCTTACTGGTTCTGATCACATTTTGAGAGACTTATTATGATGTCAACCTTGGCACGAGAGTAACGGCCAAGTCTGGGTTTCCTTACAGTTATGCATCCCAGCTTAGCACAGTGCCTGTAGGCACACAGTAGGCACTCAGAGCTAAGGCCCCTGTGACCCCTGCCCAGGACTTCCTGGATGCCCATTGCCCACCTGCCTGCTGCTGCCAATGCAGAAAGCCCTCAGAGAGAAGAGCCCTTGGGAGCTCCTGGGAGCTGGCCTGTGTCAGCCCCCCAAGAACACAATGCTACCATGCCCCTTAAGGCGGCTCAGAACACAGAGACACAGAGACCATCATCACCTCCAAATCCCTTCAGCTGGCAGAAGGACGATGGCCAACAAACATCAGGTAGCCAAAGATGTCCTGACCAGCTAGGTTTCTCAAGCTTGCCC
>NW_007734470.1:7025-10833 GCF_000696425.1 Galeopterus variegatus
ACCTGCCTGCTGCTGCCAATGCAGAAAGCCCTCAGAGAGAAGAGCCCTTGGGAGCTCCTGGGAGCTGGCCTGTGTCAGCCCCCCAAGAACACAATGCTACCATGCCCCTTAAGGCGGCTCAGAACACAGAGACACAGAGACCATCATCACCTCCAAATCCCCTCAGCTGGCAGATGCCACTCAGAAGGACAATGGCCAACAAACATCAGGTAGCCAAAGATGTCCTGACCAGCTAGGTTTCTCAAGCTTGCCCCTGTTAGGAGCTATCCATCATGCTAACAGTATCAGGATTGCAGGCCTCATCTGCCCGTCCCACAGGGGCCATCGGACTCTGCAATAGGCTCGTTTTTATCAGTCATGGCTCGGGACCATCCCTGAAATGTCCAGAAATGAAAGAGCGACAGTAGCCCAAAGGGAAAGGCAGGGCAGACCCTACCTGGGTCCATGTCCTTGATCTTCATCTGACCTTCATCCAAAAGCTGAGCTCATTGCACCCTCCGAGAGAGACTGGGACCTTGATCATTTCTCCAGGCCCTGAAGCCTCGTGTCCCAGACCGTTCCAGCCACACCCCCAGCCCCATCCCAGGAAAGGCCTGGCTTGACTGCCTATGTCTCCAGAGCTCTCCAGACACTTCCAAGCTGGGCTCTTTGCTTCTTAAGATCTTCTCCCTATGAGAAGCTTCTACTCTCCTGAAAAGCAAGTGCCACTGTCAGTGAGGCCTGACACAGACTCACTGATGGAGAGCCACCATCAACGAGATTTACCTCCCGCCAGCCGTCACCTCCAGAGCTGCACCCCCACCCCCAGGGCCCCTGACCTTAACGTTCTCCTCAGAGTTCATCAAGTGGAAACCCTAGCTCTGGGCTAGGAAAGCCTCCTAGGAGGTTAACAGTGAGTAGATAGAGCAATAAAAGTAATGGTTTAATTCTTCAAGGATGGCTAAACAGGCTGCTATCTTACAAAGTCTTAGCAGATAATTACAAACAGACTTACAAATAGCTGCCGGATCGCAGCTGCCCCAGAAATGGCCACAGCCCTGAGATCTGCTTGCCAAGCTGGGTCAATGGGTTCATTCCACAGAGAAATGCCACACAAGTCACTTTCCGGGAAAGACCCCAGGCAACGATCTCCACTGCTCTCTCTTCTTGCCCCTCCGTCTCGGAGGTCTGTTTCTGCCATCACTGCAAGTGCTCCCGGGTCAGAACCTGTCTCCCTCGAGAGGCACCACAATAGTTTTAACACAATTTCTCAAGCAGCCTCTTTCCCTTCTCTGTCTCCAGTTGGCAGCCATGGGGCAGGCCTCGATGAAGGCGTTCAGAGGTACACCTGCAGCCTGAGCCCCCCTTGGCTGCCTGGGAGGTGGAGGGCATCGGGGCCTGGCAGGCAGGCAGCCGTCAGGGAGCACTGCCCACCGACCAGGAAGTTGGTCCCAGAGCCTGAGAAAGGAAAGGGCCGAGGTGTGTAACCTGTACGCTACGTGGGCCTCCCCTCCACCTCCAAACACATCCCAACCCCAGAGAGAAGTCCAACCCCAAAGCACTGTCAGGCTGTGCAGATTTCACTGGAATGCTCATGGGGAGGTGGAGTAATTTAATACTCTTAGAGAGCACAGCACAGCGTCTCCTCTTTTCCTCTAACAAATCTTCAAACATCAGAAATGCTTTTCACGTCCTTCACCGACTCTGCTTCTCTTGAGGCTGACTTTGTGACCCCTCAGTCCTTCCTCACATGCCAGGTATCCAAGGACCCTTGATGCCAGGGTCACTCCCCACTAGGCAGACACCAGCTTGGTCTGCCCTTCTCCGGGGATGATGCCAGGGTGGGTTGATGGGATCCACCCCAGTCCAGCCACACGACAGCAGCAGGACCGCTCTTCCCCTCCCAGGCCCTGCTCTTGGCCCCTCCTCCTCCCACAGGCTTGTGTCCCACCAAGATGAGGACACTGGCTCTCCTGGGGTAGTTCAGATGCCAGGATTGGAAGCCTTCTCCAGTCAGCTCACAGAAGGGGATTCAACCAGAGGCATGGGAAGATGTCAAGGAGCCGAAGTCCAGGGAGGAAGTGCAGGTACAGGAAGTGGGGACCAAATGCCGGCTGGGACAAGCCAGCTGCCTGCCCCAGCCCCCACCCCCACCCCAGGGCTGTGCAGATTCTCACCGAGCTTCTCTCTTGCCGTGGGCCTCCCCAATCTTCCCTCTGCTGCAGAGCCCTTTTCTCTGCACCTGCCTCAAGCATTCACACATGGATACCCAGTTCCAGTGCCACCACCCAATTGACCAATGTCTCTGGTCCCAATCCCAAATTCCCCAGAAACAGATTTGATTGCTCCCCCTGGATCAGGCCCCCTCTCTTACAATCAGCTGTGGCCCAGGAGGGGCAGGGTTCAAATAAACCTCAGGGGTTTCCCCAGGGGAGGGTGTGGGTGAGCAGACCCCCCCGCGCTCCCCAGACACGTGCCATCTGTGCTGCTGACTGGACCCCCCCTCTCCCTGCCCTCCACCCTGTGTGCACATAGCCCACCTGATACAGGCTTGTCCCCTTCTGCCCGAATCTTTTCCTTTTCCAAGAGTCGGGAGAGGCTGGAGGCAGGGTGACCAGGTAGAGGCCGTTGTGACCAAGTGAGGAGGCACAGGAGTGGCATCAGCAGGCGTGGAGCAGAAAGGATGGGGGACGAGGCGCGGGTCAGCTCAGGAGGTAAAATTAGCCAGAAGAGTGTGCTGATTAATGTGACAGGTAAGAGAAAGAGGAAGACAAAAGCTGGCTCAGTGTTTGTCAATAAAAGCTGCAGGACAGTATTGCTGCTAATTTAGAAAAGTAATTTAAAAGGAGCCAGCACAGGAAACAGAAACAGAAATGAAAGAGAGGACAAAGCAGGGACCCAGGTGGGGGCAGAGGGCACAGCCCAGCTGTCCACACCCAGGGCACCTGCCACAACAGACTTTACTTATGTATGTATGTATGTATGTATGTATGATGGATGGACGGTGGATGGATGGATGTGCATATGTACGTATGCATGCATGCATGTATGATGTGTGTATGTATGTATGATGGATGGGTGTGCATACATATGTGTGTGTGTTGTATGTATGTATGATGGATGGATGGATGTACGTATGTATGTGTGATGGGTGTGTGTATGTACATATGTATGTATGTACGTGTGTGTGTGCATGATGGATGTGTGTATGTATGTATGTGTGTATGTATGATGGCTGGATGGATGGTGGATGGATGGATGTGCGTATGTACGTATGCACGCATGCATGTATGATGTGTGTATGTATGTATGATGGATGGATGGTGGATGGATGGATGTGCATATGTACGTATGCATGCATGCATGTGTGATGTGTGTATGTGTGTATGATGGATGGGTGTGCATATGTATGTATGTATGTGTGTTGTATGTGTGTATGATGGATGGATGGATGTACGTATGTATGTGTGATGGTGTGTGCATATACATATGTATGTATGTATGTGTGTGTGCATGATGGATGTGTGTATGTACGTACGTATGTATGTGTGTATGATGGATGTGTGGATGTACGTACGTATGTATGTGTGTATGATGGATGGATGGATGTACGTATGTATGTGTGATGGTGTGTGTATGTACATATGTATGTATGTACGTGTGTGCGCATGATGGATGTGTGTATGTACGTACGTATGTATGTGTGTATGATGGATGTACGTATGTATGTGTGATGGTGTGCGTATGTACATATGTATGTATGTACGTGTGTGTGTGCATGATGGATGTGTGTATGTATGTACGTATGTATGTGTGTATGATGGATGGA
>NW_007734470.1:11833-25716 GCF_000696425.1 Galeopterus variegatus
GCTGCCCCCCCCCGGGGCCCCTGCCACAACAGACTTTACTTTGTATGTATGTATGTATGTATGTATGTATGTATGATGGATGGATGGTGGATGGATGGATGTGCATATGTACGTGTGCATGCATGCATGTATGATGTGTGTATGTATGTATGATGGATGGGTGTGCATACGTATGTATGTATGTATGTGTGTTGTATGTATGTATGATGGATGGATGGATGTGTGATGGGTGTGTGTATGTACATATGTATGTATGTACGTGTGTATGCATGATGGATGTGTGTATGTACGTACGTATGTATGTGTGTATGATGGATGGATGGATGTACGTATGTATGTGTGATGGTGTGTGTATGTACATATGTATGTATGTACGTGTGTATGCATGATGGATGTGTGTATGTACGTACGTATGTATGTGTGTATGATGGATGGATGGATGTACGTACGTATGTGTGATGGTGTGTGTATGTACATATGTATGCATGTACGTGTGTGTGCATGATGGATGTGTGTATGTATGTACGTATGTATGTGTGTATGATGGATGGATGGATGTACGTACGTTTGTGTGATGGTGTGTGTATGTACATGTGTATGTATGTACGTGTGTGTGCATGATGGATGTGTGTATGTATGTACGTATGTATGTGTGTATGATGGATGGATGGATGTACGTATGTATGTGTGATGGTGTGTGTATGTACATATGTATGTATGTACGTGTGTGCACATGATGGATGTGTGTATGTACATACGTATGTATGTGTGTATGATGGATGGATGGATGTGTGTGTGATGGTGTGTGTATGTACATATGTATGTATGTACGTGTGTGTGTGCATGATGGATGTATATATGTACGTACGTATGTATGTGTGTATGATGGATGGGTGGATGTACGTATGTATGTGTGATGGTGTGTGTATGTACATATGTATGTATGTACGTGTGTGCGCATGATGGATGTGTGTATGTACGTACATATGTATGTATGTATGTATTTTGGGTGGCTGGCCAGTAAGGGGATCCGAACCCTTGACCTTGATGTTCTGACACCACGTTCTAACAAAAGACTTTAAAACAGAGGAAATGATCATAGAGAAAAACGCTTCGTTTTTTTCTTTGGCAGCTGACTACTTTCTGAAATAAAACATAGACAAGAGCTTTCAGTAGGAAAACAAAACGAATCAATATTGGACTCAAAAGAAAAGATCCAGAATGTATACAAGTATGTGAACCCAGCTCGGGGGCATCCTGAGTGGGAGCAGTGAAACAGAGCAGTTCTGGTGACAGTATTCAGGTGTTGGCCTCCTTAAAGTCTTGGCTGTGTTCATAAATGATTTTAAGTATGTTATTAGAGATATGAATTAAGCCTTGTGTTGAACTGCTCTATTAGAGTTCTCTGCTTAAAAATAAGAAGGATAATTAAAAGGAACACTGGTTGTGACTTGTCATTTATTAGGAGGAATTTTTTCTGCTATAATAGGTACACTTCTGATGTTACACTTTTTTGTCATCATATGGCATATAGGACATTCGTCTTTTCAAATAATTTGTTCTTTAACGGTCATCTAACCATACCATAAAAAGGAGTGAAAAACTGCCCCCCACATTTCATTAAAACAATCAAAATCGTTAATCTTGGAACATAAACCTCTATTCTTACTGCATCATAATTATTAACTATTAGCTACATTTTATTAAACATAGATTTGCTTTATGTAATCATAGCATGTGTCAAATCTCACCAATCATGATGCCCACCAAATGCCCCATTAAAGAAACTTGTCCCTGTTACCCAACAGTCCTCCTAAGCTTCGTCTTGTTTGGAATGTCCTGCTCTGTCCTGTAACTGGACTATTGTGTCCTTCATTGTCACCTGTGGGATATTTCTGTTCCTTCTGATTTTCACGACCATAAATAAAGCCAATTCATTACCTAAGATAAAGGTAGCTCTTTTCAGGCTGGACCCCAATCCCTTCATTGTTATTTCATTACATGTCCATGATGAGGCCAATGCACGAAGCCAATGGGATCATGTTTTAATCCTAATTCTGGCTTCCAGTATAGATCCTTGTGTGCTGTTCAAATATCTGATGCACATGTCTGCTGAGTCCCCACCTAAGCCGCTAACCACAGGCCTAACCCAGGCTGGATGAGGCCCTGCAGGGGAACCTTGTGTTCCTGCCCAGGACTCTGGAGCCTGGAATTTGACCAACTGGATTGTGGACCTTGGTCCTGTCTCTGCTGCCCCACCTCACCCTTCCTGCCACAGCCCTGCCCTCTGATAAGCACACAGCCCCCTGCCCCACCCAACTCCCAGCCCTACACAGTGCCCAGAACATCAAGGCTGCCCCAGTCCCAGCCCACAGCAGGTGGCCCCTGCTCCACCCTCCCAGACCCAGAGACACACCACCACCTTGGAGCCTCCCTGGGGAAACTTCCTGGACCCCCAGAAAGTCACTGCTGCTTGAATTGTTCTCACATCGAACACTGCCAAGCAGGAAGCCCAGGCTCCTTCAGCTGGGAAGCAGCCGTGCGTGACAGACTGAGCATTAGGGCTCCACCCACAGAGACTTCCAGTTAACAGAGCTCCACTGGCCACAGAGAGACTCAAGGAATTCACTGGATCCTGAGGACACATGTTCTCTGCAACACAGCTTCCCACAGCTGGGGAGCAATTCACAAAATGCATTTTCCAGATACACCATTTGCAGCGGGAGGAGAGGGGGATTCTTCCACTAACTTGGGCAGCCCCCAAATTTTAAAAACCATTTCAGCAGCCTTAGCAGGGCTCATTTTCAAGATTTAGCTTAACATTTTCATGGCCACATTTTTTAAAAATTGCATGCTATTTCAGTTTCTATGGAAAAAAGTTCAACTTCGTTTTCTAACTTAGGGTTTTTCAAGGAGCCAGGTAAGATTTCCTGAATCTGAAGGCGATGCATAAATCATTACTCAGCCCCTTTGTGGGAATATTCTAGTGTTACAGAGGGTGGGCTTCCTGACCAGGAGGGGGGTGGTGTAGAGCTGAGCCCCCCTGACCACACTTCCCAAAAGTAGCCCCTTTTCAACGGTCTGTGCAAAGGCACTATGTTGTCACGACAGTTACTAGACAATAAGGAACAGACTGCAGATGGAGGTGTGTGGGGGTAGCGCCATGAGACAGGAGGGCTGGGGCTCCCCGTGTGTCTCTTCTCCCCCAGCCGAGGACCTCCAACATCAGCATGCCCTGGAGACAGACAGACGGCATGTGGCAACACCCCTGATACCCATCACGGAAATCCTGGGCCCACCTCTGACTCAGCCGCATCTCGGTGACAGGTGCCAGGTGCTGGTGACCTCATAGTAACCTGGCCTGACAGCATCCACCTCACATCTGCATCGGCCATGTCTCCAGGCACATGGGAGCCTGCCAGGGCCACACACGTGGCCAGAAGGGCAGGATTCAGCCCCCAGGGCAAACCTCTGGCAATGTGGGAGGGGAGCCATGGGCAAATGGGCCCAGCCTCTGTCCTTCCAGTGGACGGTTCCGTCCCATCCCAGGAGGTCACAGTGGCTTCCAGCATCGTGGCCCATTGCAGCGACCTTGTTCGCCCTCATGTCAGCTTTTCTTCCCTTTCTATTCTCTACTCTGTCCACTCCCTCATCTGGCTTCCTGCGATCAGCTCCAGTTACCTGCACCCCCATCTCAGGCCTTACCTTCAGGGAACCCAAACTAAGACGCTGCCCACTGCCCTCTCTGGCCTCACGAGGCCTGGTGCCGAGCAGACTCTCCATAAACACCCACGGGATGGATCAAGAACGCGCCCTTCTGTGCATGGCGAGGTGGAGGGCTGAACAGGAGATTCACACAGCAAAACTGTGATATGAACAGGGTTTCCTGACAGTGGCCTCTCAGCCGAGCACAGTGGCCCCTGGCCACTGACATCGAGCCTCTCTGCTGTCGGAGCCCGTGGCATCAGCTGCCTCCTGTGGCTGTGCACAGGCCACAAAGGTAGGTTCAGCAAGGCCAGAGCTGGGTCACGTGTCGGGGTCCACAGAGCTCCCACGTCACCACCCACACAGGCGTTATTCCTGCCTCAAGGGCCTACACATGTGTCCACCGGGGAATGTCAGAGCCATACTGCTGTGCACCCAGTGTCTGGCCCAATGCTCAGACATGGCTCTATCTGAGGCCAGTAGAAGGGAAGGGAGTGTTCTCACAGGTCCACATCAGAGGCCTGGACACAGCCAGGGGCCAAACCCAACCCCCCAGGCACCGTCCCAAGCCCCTTCCAGAAAAGTCCATTGGAAAGAAAACATGGTCCCTCTGGGGTCCCAAGAATTCAAAGCACATGTGTCTCTGAGCAGGAGGAGGGGCAGCAGGAAGCCTGCACAGGAGAAAGGATCCTGGCTAGGGCCTTGAGCCCAGGGTCCCATGCTGGCTCTGCCAAGCCATTCCCTTCTCCCTCCAGGCCTCAGTTTCTCTAATGAAGAAATGAGGGCTTGGGCAAGACCTCCAGGGGCCAGCCCAGCTCCAGCAATTGTCTCCCTAACCATGACCTGAGAGCACCAGGTCTGGGAGACAGAAAGGATACTCCACAGAGCACGTGTTCATTGGCCCAGCGCCCTGGGGAAGCCCTGCACACAGGAGGTCCTTGTAGAGACTGCCTTGGTTCTACTAAAGGCCCTGAGAGGTTCCGCAGCACAGACCCCTGATTAACATGCAGAGCCGAGTTTCCCTACCTTCCGTGGCCAGAAATAACCCTTTTTCCAAGGACGCCTATTACTTCTAAAACACATATTGGGAACTGGTGATCGAGGATGTTTGATCGGCTGTTATCAGGGTTCCCCTGAAGACTCTGTCTCCTTGGGATGCAGGGTCGGAAGGATTGACGCTGACCACACAGACCCTAACACAGAAAACAGGCGTCTCCAGATGTTGTGCCCAGAACAACACTCTAAGGAACAAAGAAGGGAAACACCTGAAACCTCAAAAGGCTGCTTGTTTCCATGTGTGATTTATCTGCAGGTGGCCGGAGGCTGAGGCATCAGCATCTGCACCTGGCTGGCCCCCAGCCAGCAAGTCCCTTCTCCCTCTGGGCCTCAGTTTGTCCAACAATGAGATCGGGGGCTTAGGGAAGACCTCCAGAGGCCAGCCCAGCTGTGAAAATTGTTTCCCAAACCATGACCCCAGGGGGCTAGGGACGGGGCATGTGGAACCCAATGTGTCCAGAATGAATCTATCTTCCCAGCCCCAAACCTGCCCTTCCTCAGCGTCCGCATCTCAGTGCAAGCCACCCCCATCCCCCAGTGGTCTCAGACAGAAATAAGAACGTCATCTTCCTTTCCCACACAGCCCACCTGTTAAACCCCCTCAAATCCCTCTCCTCCTCTCCATCCCTCTGTCCCTGGACCCCAGGTATTTACTGAGAGCCTACCATGTGCACAGCCACAACTTAATCCCAGCTCATTGCTCCCTGCACAGAGCATTAGACAGCCTCCTGGCTTGCCTGCAGCCTCCCCTCCATGCCACCACCGGAGCCTCTTCCCAAATGCAGATCTCTGGTCCCTCTGCCCTCAAGGCCATGTCCAAACCCCTTGGGTGCACAAGGCCCCGCATGATCTGGCCATGGCTGCCTCCCTCTCTGGCCTCACTGACACTCCCCCATGGGGAGAGACGCAGCCCTGGCTGTGCTGAGGGCCACTCACCAGATGAAGGCGGCAGATTCTTCTGAACAGGAGAGTCCGCAGCCTCCTTCCCTGCAGAGGCAGCGTGTCCTCTGGCCACGCTTTCCACGTGGTCTTCCCAGTCGCCCTGCTGCCTCCTGAGAGGCCCTCAGCTGCTTCTTGGAGCCTCGCCTGAGCCA
Organism: Galeopterus variegatus; assembly: GCF_000696425.1. Lineage (NCBI taxonomy): Eukaryota > Metazoa > Chordata > Mammalia > Dermoptera > Cynocephalidae > Galeopterus > Galeopterus variegatus. Next base: position 17,689 of record NW_007734470.1, read on the forward strand.
TGCAGGGGCCCGGGATTATCTCTCCTGAGCGTGGTCTGTTTGTTCTTGTGATAATAATCCGAGTAAAAACCGTCACACCCAGGTTGGACATGATACCCTCACCCAAACCATCAACACCACCTACGTTGGCTCCTCCCCGCCTCCAGGTCTGCCGTGAGCCACCTTCCCGGACTCATGTCCCAGTGCCCTCACGCCCAGGCCCCCTCTGTGCCCCTCCCAGCTGCCGCACCTCCCCAGGCCGGCTGTCCATCCCTCCCCACCTCTGCAATCATGGAAAACCCCCACAGCCCTGGAGTCCGACCTCGTTCACCCCTTCCCAAGCCCCCCACTCCCCATCGTCCGTGAGCCTCTCTGCCCTCCGGGTTCTCACGGCGCCTGCCTTCACTCCCGCTGGAGAGTCTGCGAGCAGCCACCAAATGTCCGCGGGTGCCCGGCCCTGCGCTGGAAGAAGTCCCCTTCATCTAAAGCTCACCACAACCCGTTAGGAAAGCATCTAGTCACTAACTTTCCCATGAAAGCGGTAGGGCTGTGACCCAAACACAGTCTGCCCAGGAGGCAGGGAGAGCAGAACACGATCCTTCGGGCTCAGCGGAACATTGACCCAGCACACCAGGCTTCTGTTTGCAGTCTCCTCTGCGTCACCATTCCCCAGGCAGCATGTCATCTCCATGGTGCCCACCCTCAACCCCCACCCCACCACCTGCTGATGGGGGAAATTGAGCCATGGAGCTGTTCACACTGAAGGAAGGTGGCATTTGTACCCTGAATTCCAGGCACTGGTGGCTCTTCCCAGGCCCTCCTTCAAACAAGCCCCAGGATGCCTTCCCCACGAGACACAAAGAGCCCTCTCATCCCCAGGCCTGGGGTCTCCCCATGAGGACAATACCCACCCCCACCCCCTTGGGGGACAGGCTCCAGGCCAGGCTGTCACCATGGGATGTTCCAGTGTGTGCTTCCACAGCCCAGAGAGGCTCCAGAGCCCCGGTGGTTACAAACATCCCACTCGGCACAGACCTCAGCATGGGAACATGAGCTCCTACAGGCAGCTCAGCTGAGCCACCTGCCCCAGGGCCGCCTCCCACTCAGGCGGCTGCTCTGACACAAGGACATCCCCTCAGATGTTGGGGACAGGGCAGGGCAGGGACAGTGACCATGGCAGGACTGTAGCTCACTGACCTTCAAAGACATTGCCAAGGCTAACCCTCAATCACCCTGGAAAACTCAGAAGACCCTATGATTTCAAAAAAAAAAAAAAACAGTGCTGCAGACTTCTGTTCCTGCCCGTTCCAGTTGAGACGGTGTGAGGAGACCCAGCCGCCGATGAGCTCAGATGGGAACACCGAAAACGCTGGTGGGCGCGGGGGGTCGCCACCAATCCTGCAGAGCTCACCTCCGCCTCCGACCCACCAGCCTGCTCATCTTCCCCCAGGTGGCTCACTGGTGGCCCATGCGGTGCTCCTACTTGTGTCTGAAACCACAGACTGACTGAGGGTGATGGCAAGTGCAGCTCCAGGCGCTTCCTGTCCTGTCCTTGCACGACTGGCTGGTTAACCTGCCCCTGACAGATCACTCCTTGGAAAAGGCCCTGTGACCCCTGTCCACACAGCTCTTACTGGGACAGGCCCAGGGTCCTGGGTGGGTGAGAAATTGGGCTGACACAGTGACCACACTGATCGGGAGCATTCTCCAGGGCTCAGGAGGACAAGTACATTTCATCCTGGGGGAGGGGGGTGGCCATCAGGGATTGCTATTTGAGACCCTCACCTAAAATGCAGTTTATCTGTTAGGAATGCTTTTAGCTGCAAGTAACAGGAAATCCAACTAACAGTGGCTTAAGGAGATAGGGGTTTATTTTCTCACAAAGAATCTGAAGGGAGGAGGCCCCTGACATGTGTTCAGTGCTCAACAAACATGACTCCTTAGCCTCCTCCTCACAGTCACGAGATGACTGTTGTGGGTCCAGGAATAACATCATGTCCAAAGCAAGAAGAACAGGAGCAACAAGCCAGCCTGAGCTGCCAGGGAGGCCAGAAAAGTGGGTGTCTGATTCTCCATCCTCTGTGTTAGAGGCAGGCAAGTGTAGGGGGCTTGGGACTGGACGTCAAACCAGCCCCAAATGCAGTGGGGGTTCCTGGACTGTGAAAGGCTCTGAGAGCAGAGCAGGGGCACCAAGGCCACCGTCTGTGTACATGCACAGCACACCTGGGGGATGAGAAGCCCTGAGTCCTCGTTATAACAAGGCTGAGCTGCCTGGAAATGCCATTCTGCATATGGTTAGGTCAGGAGGTGTGGCCAAAGGAGGGCAACCAGGATGGCAAGAGGACCCTCAAAGTCAGGTGACAGGTGACTGGAGGACCTGAGACTGTTCTGTCCAGAGACTCTGCTGTGGAGAAAGGAGAAAGATAACTTTCTCTTCTTGGGTCACTCTGTGGTCCTGAAGGCCTGCGATGGAAGAGACTCTGGTGCCTTCATCTCACCTCTGCGCCCAGTGCAGCTGTGAGTGAGCCCCAGTGGCAATGGAACAACTCTCCAGCTTCTCTGGGTATGTCTGGAAGCCCCCAGGAGAGCCATGTCAGACCTGAGGGACGTTCAGCTCCCCTTACCACATCTCTAGGGCAATTCCATGGCCCAGTGGGCTTGTCTCCACTGCCTGCCTCTCTCTCGAGGTTTGCAAGAACCTCTGTCCCACCTGCCCTGCCCGCACTTCCCTTCCCTTCTTCCCATCCTCCTTTCCTCTCGTTACCCACAATCAGGAGCTATCTCAAACACCAGAGAGACAACCACTCAGAAGGGAGTAGAGGCGCATTAGAGACAAGACAGCAAACCAAAATACGCACATTTACTTTTGCTCATTCTTCAAAGGAGTAAACACTCAGGGACAAAAGTAAAAAACTGGGAGAAGGAAAAACAGCCACAAAATTTTGGGAGCTGGGAAGAAGATGGATGAATAGTCAGTAACTTAGGAGATCCAAACGGTCTGAACCCTAAGCCCACCAGGGAAAATGGCAAGAAGAACCCAGTTGACACCCCACAACCCTCAAAAGTTTCACAAAATTGGTGATTCATTAAAAGCCCATTTAAAGGGCTGCTAGGCCCTGCCAGATCCTACCCCTCATTCCACGCATCTCATTCACTGCCCTTCCCTCACCTTGGAAGAAGCCTGGAAGATCATCCTTTGGAGCGAGGTAAACAGAGGACCTCTATGGTGAGGGATGCCAGGCAGGGCCTGAAGTGAACATAAACATGCTCGATGCTGAGACACCCACACCCAAGCCCTCTTCCCAGTCTCTGTTTCCAGAATATTAAGAAGAGAACTGCACCTCCAAGCGGGAGACCCTCCAAGATCTTTGCCTTGGTTGAGTGTCCCCCCAAAACTTGACCTCCACTGTGACAGTGTGAAGAGGGTAGGTAATCCTATTACAGTAATTGAAAGGTGGAGCCTTGAAGAGGTGATTAGACTGTAGGACCATGCCTTAGTGAATGGATTAAAAATGGTGGTCATCAGCGTGGTTTGGAGGACTTTAAAAGGAGAGTGCACAAGGATCTTAGTCTCTCTGCTCCACCATTTTCACAATGTCACTGTTGCCACCACCAAGACCCTCACCAGATGTGTTCCCTGGACTTTGGACTTCCCAGCCTCTGAAACTGTAAGAAATACATTTTGTTTTCTTATAAATCACTCAGTTCTAGGTATTTTGATATAAGCAACAGAAATGGACTAATACAATCCTTATGCTGGAAATTTTATGGGTCCAAAAACTAAGATGCAAAAAGCCTGACATCTGGTGTTATTCAAAGAAACAGCCCAACCAGATCAGTCAACAGTGAAGTCAACATGCACAAGCCACACCCAAGTGCTCAGAGCTCCCAGTCAGCTTTTTCTTCCCCAACTCTTAATCATGAGCAGATGGTCAAGGATTGCCAGACATCAAAATAAAACCTCTAATGAGGAATACAAAGACCAAAACAAACAAGGAAAAGCAACTTGGGGAAAACAGAGACTAAGCAAGGGGGAAAAAATTTTAACTGTTATTAATATCATCAGAAAGCTGAGAGGAGGGGAAAGACCAAAACAAACAAGGAAAAGCAACTTGGGGAAAACAGAGACTAAGCAAGGGGGAAAATTTTTTAACTGTTATTAATATCATCAGAAAGCTGAGAGGAGGGGTTGCATCCATAAAGTAGAAACAGAACACTATTTAGAAAGGGAAGGGGGAATGTTTAGAATACAGAGCAAGAAAAGAACACTTGGGACTTAAAAATATAATAGCAAAAATGAAAAAATATAAAGTATTAAAAGATAAAACCAAGGAAATCTCTTAGGAAGTGGAGCGAAAAGAAACACAGAGAGAAAAAATATTAGAAATGGCTCAGAAGGTCCAACATCAAAACAATAGGAGTTCCAGAAAGACAGAAAAGAGGAAGTAATGGAGGAAATTGTTTAACACAATAAATGAAGTGAATTTCCCAGAGCAGAGGTTTCCAGATTGAAAGGGCTCATAGAGAGTGTAGTACAAACTGACGCACACCTAAGTGCATTGTTGTCAAATTTCAGAATACTGAAGATGCAAGAAAAATAGCATACAAAGGATCAGGAATCGGAACAACTTCTGTCATAGTTTACATTTTCTAGAATTTTATATAAGTGGAATCAAACATTATGTAATTTTGGGGGGGTCTGGCTTCTTTAATTCAGCATAATTCCCTTTGAGATTCATCCTTCTTGTTGTGTGTGTCAATGACTCATTCATTTTTACAGCTAAGTAGTGTTCCATTGCATGGTTATACCACCATTTGTTTACCCTTTCACCTCTTAATGGAAATTTGGGTTGTATGCAGTTATTGATTATTGCTATAAATGTTTCACGAGTCCTGGACGTATTCTTTCATTTATCTTGGGTGCACACCTAAGAATGGAATAGCTGAGTCCTATGGTAGCTGTGCTTCACATTTTAAGAAACTTCCACACTGTTTTCCAAAGCAGTTGGATCATTTTTCATTCCATCAGCAGTGTACAAGAGTTCTTGTTCTTTCAGTTCTCACCAACATTTGAGACCATGAGTCCTTTTTAGACATTCTAATGCATGGGTACTGGTATCTCATTGTGGTCTTAATTTGCATTTCACTAATAACTAATGACATTGAGCATCTTTTCATGTGCTTATTTGCCATCCATATATCTTCTTTGGTAGTGTCTTTGCTTAGAAATCTTTGCTCATTTTTAAATTAGGTTGTTTTTATGTTATCAAGTTTTGAAAATTATTTATATATTCTAGATACAAGTTCTCTATTAAATAAATGATTGAAAATACTTTTCTCCAACTTGTGGCTCACCTTTGCATTGTCTTAATAGTGTCTTTTGAAGAACAAATGTTCTTAATCTTGATGAACTTCAAATTATCAAGTTTTCAGTTTTATAGATTGTGATTTTGGTGTCATATCCAAGAAATCTTTGCCTAACCCAAGATTACAAAAATTTCCTCCTATGTTTTCTTCTATAAATTTTGTAATTGTAGGTTTTACACTTAGGTTCATCTATGATTCATTTTAATGTTCTATACAATGTAAGGAATGGATTTTGTTTCCTTTTTTTTTTCCATATGGATATCCAGCTATTCCATCACCACTTGTTGAAAAGACCATCTTTTCCACACTGAATTATCTATTCACCTTTGTTGAAAGTCAATTGACAATATGGGTATAGGACTATTTCTTTTTTCTCTATTATTTTCTATTGACCCTTATGTCTATTTTCTACAAACACTATACTTCAGATTATTGTTGCTTTATAATGAAGCTTAAAACCTGGTAGTGTAATTCTCCAAATTTTTTTTTTTTTTTTCAAAATTGCTTTGGCTATTCTGGATATTTTGCATTTCTGCATAGTTTCCAAGTACAAGTAAATTTATTAATTTCTATGGAAATCTTGTTGGGATTTTGATCAGGATCGAGTTGAATTACAGATTAACTTAAGAAGAACAGACGTTTTAACAATATTGAGTTTTCAATCCACCAACACGGTATAGCTTTCCACTAATTTAGGTCATTTAAGATTTCTCTCAGCAGTGATTGACAGTTTCCAGTGTACAGCGTCTTTTGTCAGATTTACATCTAGGGTAGGCAGAATAATGTCCCCAAAGATGCCCACATTCTAATCATCAGAATATGCAAGTATGTTACACTACGCAATGAAAGGGGCTTGGCAGATGTGATTAGGTTAAGGGTCTTGCAATGGGGAGGTTATCCTGCATTACCCGTGTGGGCCCAATGTAATCACAGCGGTCCATATAAGAGCGAGGTAGGAGGACTGGAGCCAGGGAAATAGGGGTCAGTGTGATGCAGGGCCATGAGCCAAGGAATCGGGCAGCCTCTAAAAGCTGGAAAGGCAAGGAAATGGATACTTTCTTAGAGCCTCTAGAAGGAATGCAGCCCTGGCAACACCTTGTTTTCGCCCACTGATGACAAATTTTGAACTTCTAACCTCTAGAACCAACAGATAGCACATTTTTCTTATTTGTTTTAAGCCATTAAGTTTGTGGCAATTTGTTACAGCAGCCATAGGAAACTAATACGATCCCTAAATATTTCATATGTTTATGCTGTTATAAATGGATAATTATTACAACTTCAACTTCTATTTGTTCATTTCTAGAATAGAGAAATAAAATTGATTTTTATACTTTGATCTTCTATCCTGTAACATTGCTAAACTCAGCTATTAGTTCTAGCAGCTTTTTTGGAGACTCCATAAGATTTTCCACAGACACAAGCATGTTGCTTAGGAATGAACACAGCTTAACTTCCTTTCTAGTCAGGATGCCATTTATTCTTTTTCTTGCTTTATTGCACTGGCTTGAACTGAATATTTTCCTGGGTATAACACGGAATGGAACTGGTGAGAGCAGGCATCCTTGCCTGGTTGTTGAACTTAGAAGGAAAGAATTCCATCTCTCACCTCTGAGTATGAATCACGTCAGCTGTAGGTTTTCTGCAGATGACCTCATCAGGCTGAAGAAATTCTTCTTTTCCCAGGTTTCTGAGAGTTTTAATTAGGAATAAATATGGAATCTTGAATTATGCTTTTCTTTTCTTTTCTTTTCTTTGTTTTTGTTTTCCTCAATCTATTGAGATGATCATATGTTTTATTTAACATTTTTATAGAGTAAATTACAATTATAGATAGACTTTGCATTCCTGGGATAAACTACATTAGGTTGTGATGTATGATGTCTTTTCAATATATCGTTGAAATCAATGTAATGAAATATTGCTAACAATTTTTGAATATATAAGAAATATTTCTTCATAGTTTTCTTTTCTTGTAATATCTTTGTTTAGTTTGATGGGTGTAATACTGGTCTCATAGAATGAGTTGGGAGGCATGCCCTCCTCTTCAATTTTCTGGAAGAGTCTGTGTAGAATTGGTATTGTTTTTTCCTTCAACATTTGGTAGAATTCATTTGACATGACTACTGACATGGGTTACTGCATACGGGCCCAGTGCATCTGCTCTTTTCCAGCTCTCCTAGAGCTGACCTTCACCTCCAGCTTCATAGCCCTCAATCCTGCCCAGTCTTACAGATTTAAGTTCCACACTGGTGATGTAAGATGATAGTGGGAAGCCCCCTCAGACATGACAGATCTGGCCTGTAAAGGGAGAAAGTTGTTCATGGCAGTCAGGATTCTTCATTTTGAAAAGCTTGAAGCTGGGAGGATCACAAGCACTGCTCTCCTTTAAACTTTTGGTCCAGCTGGAGTAGCAGGTGGCCCTTTCTGCCAGGCCAGCATCAGGAGCTATTCTAACATTCTTACAGGCTGGTGGAATTTGGAGACTTAGCATTTAGATTGAAGTAAGTATATATTGCTTCGTAATAGAAAGAAGATACTTAAAATACCCTCTGATGTCGCCGTGTCTCTTGGCCTCAGAATGAAGTCACGTCTCTGTCAGTAGCTCCTCTCACATGGCCATGACAGTTTGAGAGGATAAAAACGTTCAACACCACCTTCGCCTACCCTTCACTCCCCGGC
>NW_007734470.1:26356-27805 GCF_000696425.1 Galeopterus variegatus
TGACAGTTTGAGAGGATAAAAACGTTCAACACCACCTTCGCCTACCCTTCACTCCCCGGCTTTACCTAGGGAGGAAAAGAAGAGGAAACACACACCTGCATAAGTTCAGTTACAGTTGCTGCTTCCTCAAAAGATGCTTCTAATTCACTCGTGCTTTAAGGCTGGCTCGAAATTTGGCAAAAGAAAGATGATATACCCAGTGCATAGTAGGTGCTCAAGAAATACTCATTAAAAAATTAAAGAATAGATAAATGGGTAAATTAACAAATAGATCACCTTAAGGATGTCCCATGGCAGGGGAGGGGGAAGTCCATGAACTTTCCAAGGGGGCCATGAACAGGCTTAGGAAGCCTGCACCCCCAAAACAGTATGCTAACTCTGTGGGTATGTGGATATGTGTAGTTTTTAAATTCTCAGTAGAATCCATGACCCAGAAAGAGTTAACAATCACTTCCTTAAGGCCTTCAAATATGCTGCTGAATGAAGAATTAACAATATTAATTTGCTTCCCATGGCCATGTTTCTGGCTTACAAGGATGGGGCCAGGGTCAGAAGAGCCTTAATGTCTACGCAGGAGGTCTCCAGTCTCTGAGCTCACAGCACAGCTTCATTTACCATGTCTCCAAGTGCTCTACTGACTTCCCCAGGCAGCAGCCCTAATGGAGCAGACCGATTACAGATCCATCAGAACCCTGCAGAGGGCCATTAATCCTCACCACAGCCCAGCCAGCAAGAGGACACCAGAGGCGGGCGTGGAGTTCTCCAAGACAGGGCCGGAGCCTGGACATGGTCATTTGTCCCCCTCAGCCCACTCCAGCCCCCAGTGGTCTCATCTTCCTGGAGGAGGGTGGGGGAAGGGCAACATGCTGCACATCTCCCTGCGGGACGTCAGGGCAGGAAAGAGGTTCAGGTCTAGCCCTCCCATCCTTTCTGGCCACCACCAAGGGGAACAGCTTGTTTCTGGAGGGCCTTGGCATTTTCTTAGTTTCCATTCAATTCCAAAATTATTGAGACTGCAAGAAAGTACCCTGGGCTCTAAAAGGAATTCAAAGTGTAAACACATCAATCCAGTCTGAAGAACCAAATTGTGTTGTCTTACAATTAAAGTGAAAGATATGGGCCATGGAGACTATGGGCTCTCTGGGTTGTGCTCAGACACCCTGGAAGTCCATTAGAGAGAAAGGCACCTGGCCTGGCTTCCTGACTCTCAGCAAGCCTGCCAGGCCTCAGCTAACACAGCTAGACTCGTGCCCTGAGACAATGCCATGGAAATAGGTCTGGGCACTAGGGAACTGTCCACACTCCCTGGACTGGCTTCTCTGGAGACAGAGGCCTTCAGATGAGAGGTACTGTCAGTGGCCCTGGCTGTCAGCAGTCAGTCTGTTAGTACTCCCCTCTGCTGGAAGGGGGTGGAAGTCACGATAGAAATACACATCAAAAGGAATGTAC
>NW_007734470.1:28619-45621 GCF_000696425.1 Galeopterus variegatus
TCCAAGGTCTCTCACAAGGCTGCAATCAGGGCAGTAGCAGGGCTGCAGTCCCATCTGAAGGATCAACTGTGGGAGAGTCCTCTTGCAAGCCCACTCATAGGGTTGCTGGAAGGATTCATTTCTTCATGGGACATTGGACCAAGGGCCTCAGGTTCATGCAGCAGTTGGCCCAGACCCTCCTCAGTTCCTTGCCATGAAAACCTCACCAAAGAGCAGTCAACTTTCCTCAAAACAAACAAGCAAGAGAGCCGGAGCAAGGTGCAAGTCAGTTTTTTGTAACTAACCTTAAAAGCAACATCCACCACTTTTGCTACATTCTATTCATTAGAAGCAAATCACTAGATCTTAGCCCACACTCAAGGGGAAGGGGTTACCCAAACACAGGGACACTGGCAGGTGGGGATTATTGGGGGCCAATTTACAGGCTGTCCATACATCCTGGAAGCCAATAACTCCACTTATCAGAAGGTACTCTAAAAGAAATCATCAGATAAGTACAAAGACGTACTATCAACACTGCTGTTTAAAACAGTGTACAAATAGAACCCATCTGGGCTGGTGGATTCCATTACAATACATCCATATGACAGAATACCATGCAGTCACTAAAACATGTGTGATATAATACGAAGTTAAGACAGCAGAACACAAAGTCATATGCACTGTGGTTCCAATATTCAAATATGAAGAGAAAAAAAAAGAAACATCTACTTTTTAACATTTTGGAGTGTCTCTGAGTAACAGGACTGTGTGTGAATTTCATTTCCTCCTTTACACTTCCTTGTGTTTTCATCATTTTCTATAATAAATGTGTATTACTTTTATAGTCAGAAAACAGAATACTTCTGTGAAGACTTACGTTCCTTCAATGGTGACCGTGTTAAGCTTCTCTCCACGTGTCTAAATGGCAGAAGAAAATGAAAGATAGAGCCTAGCCTGGCCTGCTTATTGAACTGGGCAGATAAACAGCAACCTCCTGAGGCTGAGGAAGAGAAGAGGACCAGGCCGCAGGCCACTGATAGTCCATACCATGCCACCGTGCACAGGAAAGACGCAGCCCTGTGAGCACACAGCTTGGCAAGAGGACATACCTTGTGGTAATTCAGACAAAGGCGCCCCTATCTCTGGACAAACGCAGCCCCAATCCAGGATGCATGCTTGGCCAGCAGAGCCTGGGCTGGGTCTCAGCCCACTCAGCTCCTCAGCCAGGTGCCCTTGTTTTCATCTCGCCAGTCCTTGCCCGCCTCGGAGAGACCCCAAACCCAGAACATGAGGGGCAAGTGGGCAAAACATGAGCTTCTGGGCATCATGAGCTCCACATCATCTCCCCACACCTCATCGCACCCCAGGGGGGGGGAGGGTTAGAAATGCCCCCACCCTATAGAAAAGGACACACCCCTAAGTGACTGACCCGAGGCCAGAGAGCAAGGAAGGAGGGGAGCTGGGGCCTGAAGCCTTGAGTCCTGTTCCAGGGCTCTGTTCTGAACTGGACTCATGTCTACGGCTGACCTCGGATGACAATCTGACTTCCCACGTCCTACTCCTTGTCACCTGACCCCGTGCCTGGCCCGGGGCTCATACACACAGCTGCATCTTTACCTGCAGGGCTTCCCTGACTGTCTGACCCGAGCTTCCTCTTCCACGGCTCACCTCCTCCATCCAGAGGACAGGTCACAAACGGGCGGGCTGGGCAGCTGCTCAGAGCGGGGACCTTGCATTTCTTGTTCCTCTGTGCCAGGTACAGCGTGCCTTTCCGGCTTGTCATTTCAGGTTCATCCTCCACAAGCATTATTAGCCCTAACTTGCCTATGAGAAACCAAGGCTCTGGAAGGCAGTGGCTTGTCCACGGCCACACTACCGGGAAGCGAGGAGCAGGGCTGGGTTTGGACCTTGCCCGACTAGTGCACAGCTCTTCATGTCTGTTCCACAGGGAGAAGAGAGGACAAATAGAAGCATGGCTGACTGTCAGAAAACCCACACATTATATTTCATTTTTTAATGATGTAATAATTCAAGAGCAAGTCTGGGTGGGTGGAAAATCCCAGCTGGCTGTGTTTCCAGAGACTGAGAACATCAGGACACTAACCTGACCACAGGACTCAGAGGCCTGAGCCTGGTCCTGCCCTCACCGGCTAGAAACCTCTGGCAAAGACCCATTGACCCCGATCCTTAGGTTAGGGAGACAGGAAAGTTCACCTCAACAGAGGGTGGCTCGTGGGACACACAGCAGCCTTAGTATGGCCAAGCCACCCCAGCCTTGTCCTGTTCACAGGAAGAGCTTTCAGACCTCCTGGGACACAGACCCAGAAGGCCGTATCCTTCCTGGCAAGCAGCCAGCGAGCAGGCAGGCGCTGGTAGGGACTCCTCGAGGAAGGGAGAGCCCCCTGCTCACAATGAAAATAGCCTCATGATCCAGAATGGCGAGAGGAGGGTCAGCTGCCACCTGGCACCAGCCTTAGAGATGATCTCCAAGTGGCGCAGCCACCTTGGCCTCCCAGCACGCCCGCATCAGCCTGTGCCCTTGGTGCAGCCTGGGCTCATCCCTGGACGATGCAGGGAAGGCAGGAGGGAGGGAGGGGGGCAGATTTTTAAATTGGTGTTTTTGTTTACATTATCCCATTTCCCTTCCCACAACCCTGGGAAGTAGGTGTTCATGTTCTCCCCTTTTTCTAGAAGAAGAAATCGTGACTCTGAGACAGAAGAGGCTTGCCTGAGGCCACACGGCCACTGTGAACTGGGCTTGAGTACAGGGCTCTGCGGGGACTTTTCCCGGCAAACCTGTCTCTCCATTCCAAAGGGAGGTTTCCAGATCCCCTGGGGGATGATCTGCAGATAAGCTGCCTTTGATACAAGCTGCCTGGTCCTCACTCGTCCATCCATCCAGGTGTCCCACAGGCTCCTGTTTTCCTGAGGGTAACTCACCGTGGGCCAGGGACTGGGCTGGTTCACATGTAGTGTTGCTGTAAACCCTATGAAACAGGTACTATTATTATTCCCATTTTATAGATGAGGAAACTGAGTCATACAGAGGGGCCAAGTAACTTACCCGAGGAACTCAGCTAGGCAGGATTGGAACCTGGCAGTCAGAGCCTGTGAACTTAACCCCTGCACTACGCTGCCTCCCGGTGCCCTTCAAGCTGAGCCAGCTGAAGTTCAGACAGCTCCTGGCTGCCTAATATCCCACAACTGGCTGTGGCCCAGCTGGACCCAGGACCTGTGTTCCCTTCTGGATGAAGATCTGGGGGGACATAAAGGCAGAATGAGGGGCACACGGCATCAACAACACAGACCTAGCAAAGAACACGATGCCCCACTTGTGAGTTCTTGTTACATCCCTGTCAGAGGAAGGGCCCAGGTAAGCCCTGAGCCAGCACTCCTCGGCTCAGTGTGTCAGGTGGCAGTTCGCAGGGAAAGGTCCTCTCAGCCATGGGCTTAACTGCAGGGAAGCAGAAGATGCTAACAGCTGCCTGGGTCCATCCCTACCCCTCTGTCCATTGCACAGATGGGGAAGCTGAGCCCCAGAGCCTCCAGTATCANATCCCTACCCCTCTGTCCATTGCACAGATGGGGAAGCTGAGCCCCAGAGCCTCCAGTATCACCACACAGCTGGTTGGGACACGGCCCACTCCTGTTATTTAATGAAGATGGTGAAGCTTGTCTGACTGCCCCGGCTCTGGTCCCTGCCCAACCTGTAAATGGCTGCGGGCCCCCAGGGCAGCCTTCCCAGGGCAGCCTTCCTCCACCCCTGCCTTCCTTTCTCCATCTGCAAAATTGTTCAGGTTAAACTAGATATTGCTGCTGCCCACACTATCCACAATCCCCTTTCAGTCTAAAAGGTTGTTGGCTCTGGACCCAATTAGGATAAATCAATTTCAGACTATTCCTGTCCCCGTTAGGCTCCGAGCTCCCCCATCTGGCTCCCAGTTACCTGGCATCATCCAGAGTGACCACTTAATGAATGACCAGGGAGGAGGCCATCGGATCAAGAGAGGAGGAAATCGCAAAAACCAATCTTAACAAAACGCACTTGAGCTCCAAATAAAATTTCATCCCCTTCAGACTGGCAGAGTTTATTATTTTTCACTTAAGCCCAGTGCAGCCGAGCCTACGGACAGCAGCTTGCTTCTGCCCACAACAGAGACTGATAGAGCCCGACTCAGGATGTCCCCAGGATTGTGGGGTGCCCTCTACAGGCCATGATGGGGGACACATGTACAAGAGTCTCCCCCCCCACCCCCACTCTGCTTCCTACCAGTTTTCCATGATGAATGAACACCGTCCATCTGAGGCGTCCTTGTGAAAAGTACATTCGATGATGGTGACAACAATAGCAGCTCCCCATGCTTGAGCTCTGCTAAATCCAGATGCAGTGCTAAGCACTTCACACATTATCTCACTTAATACTCTGCGAGGTGGACATCATGGCTGTCTCCACTGTACAGACAAACTGAGGCTCAGCAAGGGTCGGTAACTTGCCCAAGCCCACATAGCCAGCCGGGAAAAGACCAGAGCTTACACCTGGTCTGTCTGGCTTCAGAGCCTGTGCCCTCAACCCTGCTGCCACCTGCCTTTCAGAGAAGAGGGCATGGTTACAATCTCTGGGCTCAGGCATGGATCCTCTAGAAGGCCCCTGTGATAAATGAAACAACGTGTTGTCTAAATCAGGAAGATCTGATTCTGGGCTGAATATTAGGTGATACATGGAAGAGTTTGGGATGATAGTGGTGCAGTTATGTAAGGAGATGTTCAGGGGCCGGCCCGGTGGTGCACTGCGCCGAGGGTTCGGATCCCACATACAGACCGGTTCCCGCTCACTGGCTGAGCGAGGTGCAGGCGCAGCACCGAGGGTTGCGATCCCGTTGCCGGTCCCGGTCCGGTACGGGCGCGACACTGAGGGTTGCGATCCGTTGCCGGTCACGAAAAAAAGACAAAAAGGAAGAAAATAAATAAAAAAAAAATAAAGTAAGGAGATGTTCAGGTGTTTGGAAATGCTTACTGGATTATGTAGCAATATTGAGGCCCAGTGTCTGAGATTTGCTATGAAATTCTTCAGGAGACAGAGAAAGCAAATAGGACAAAAATCTTACTAATTGTTGAATCTGGGTAACGGCTTTATCTCTACTTTTGAATATGTTTGAAAATAATCATAATTATACATTTTTAAAACATACACAGAATGACACTAGTCATTTGGGAAGTACAGATGAAATCACAGGAGATACTACCTTGCACCCATCGAGATGGCTACCATCAAGAAACAGAAAATAACAAGTGCTGGCAAGGCTGCGGAGAAACTGGAACCCTGAACACTGCTGGGGGCAATGTGCGGTCACCCTAGGAAACAGTATGGTGGTTCCTCAGCAAATTAAAAGTAGCATGGCCATATGATCCAGCGACTCCATTTGGATGTTTACACAAATGAATTGAAAGCAGGAGCTTGTACAGATATTTGCACACCCATGTTCGTAGCAGCATTATTCATAAGAGCCAAATGGTAGAGACAACTGAAACTGAATAACTGGTTTCAGTAGTCTCACTTCTTTGCACTAGCACGTTGTTTGGCAGGAAATTCACTGAACATACACAGGGGGAAGGCCGTGACCTTGAGCACTCCCCGCCAGCGGAACCTAAGGGCTGAAAACTTAATGGCTGAAGCCAGTCCAAAGCAAGAAGGCCTTCAATAAGGAAAGTCCAGGGCACTGACCAATAGAACTCTGCCAACTCAAGACTTCCCCATTCTTTGCCTTGCTCTCCAACTCCTTAAAACATGCCCAGACCCCAGATTGGGAGACAGATTCGAGCCTTCCCTCCCATCTCCTGGCTGGTTGACCTTTGCAATAAAGCCTTTTCTTTTCTCAAAAACTGGTACCATACTATTGGCTTCTGTGTGCGCTGGGCAGCAAGTTCTTGCTCGGTAACACAACCAACTGTCTACCAATGAATGAATGGATAAATGAAATGTGGTACACACGTACAGTGGAATGTTATTCAGCATTACAAAGGAAGGAAGTGCTGACACACACTGCAACATGGATAAACCTCAAAGATATTACACTAAGTGAAGTAAGCCAGCCCCCCAAAACACAAATACTGTATAATTCCACTTATGTGAGGTACCTAGAGTAGTCGAGTTCATACAGACGGAAAGTAGAATGGTGGCTGCCAGGGGCTGGGGGGAGGAAAGAATGGGATATTGCTGTTTAATGGATATAGAGCTTCAGTTTTGCAAAATGAAAAAGTTCTGAAGATTGGTTGCATTAAGCATGGGAATGTACTTAACACTATTGAGCTATACACTTAAAACGGTTAAGATGGTAAATGTTGTATTATATATATTTTACCACAATTTTTAAAAAAGAAACACACATGCACAAACAAAAGCGAGCCATGAGGCAGATCTGTATGTGCCCATATGAAAGTCTTCCAAAAGCTCTTTTCAACTGAAAGAAAGCAAATGCAAGAGCTATGTCATTATGTAGATGCATTCCCGTGAAAAAATTCACAGGAAACTGGGCAGTGGTTATCCCCGGGGAGTGAGACTGGGGCGGCCAGGAAGTGGGAAGCTAGCATTTTCTATTTTTAGATGCTTTTATGCTGTTTGAACTTTTAAAACAAGAAAACTATGTCTATGCATCTCTTTGGTAATAAAATGAGGTTGATTTTTTTAATGGAACTACAGCCACTGAGATGGGAAGCCATCACCACCCCGACAGGTTAGCCATCACGGTGGGACAGATGTGCCCTGGCCCCTGGCCCTGGATGAAAGAATGGAATTGCTCTGTTTTTATTGGGGGCTTGAGAGGTGAAAGTGGGCAGAGGGGGGAGAATGTGGGAACTGGGTCTTATCAGGAAGCCACTTGAGGACTCATTGGAGGCCAGAACTGCTTACACAAGGAAAAAGCTCTGGATCAGAGACGGGAGCATGGACAGAGAGGAAGGAAGAGCCCCTGGGAAAGCCCCTCCCAGACTTGAGCATTGAGTCTGCAAAATGGAGGCATAGAGAGATTGAATAATTTGCCCAAAGTCACACAGGTAGTAAGTATCAGAGCTGGCTGTGATTCTAGCATCTGACCTAACCACCATGCTGCAGTGCCTCTCAGCAGATAGTGCATGGCTTAGAACTCCACTGGATGAAGTGACAGAAACCCAAACTATCAAGATCAAGCCTAAAAGGAAACACTGTACATTGGTTCATAAAACCAAAAAGTTCAGGGGTCCTTCCTGCTTCAGGCACAGCTGTATCCAGGTGCTCAAGTGGTATGTGGAATCCACCTCCCTCCATCTCTCACTATGCTCTATTCTCAAGCAGACTTCCTCCAACAGGTAAAAAAGATGGCCTCTAACACTCTGGTCTTAGGTTCTATCATCCTGGCAACTTCCACAGAGCCACTGTGACTCCTTCCAGCAAAACTTCCGAGATTGGTTGGGCTTGGGCCACATCCCCATTCCTGAACCGATCCCTATGATTTGAGGGAGGTGGGGGAGATGGAGTCAAGCACACAGCCCCTAGGATTGAGAATAGAAGAGGGGTGGTTCCCCAAAGGAAAAGTAAGGAGCTGTCCCAAAGCACGAATAGTAGCTGCTGGCCAGGCTGAAACATCCATGGTCCCTCTGAAGTGGAAGTGCTTAGAATTCTACCAGGCAGGGCTGGATGGGGGTTATTGTTATAAGGAGATTCTGCTGTGTGGCACCGCTATGAGACCCAGATTCACAGAGAGGCTGGCAGGAAGCCACCGTTCAGTCCAACATCACCACACACATCTCCTGGTCTCAGAGGGAACCAGGAAAGAGTATGGGTTTGTGGCCACAGGGTCAGAATTCCCTCCCTGGTTCTGGTACTTGCTGGTCATGTGGTCTTGGGGAAGTAAGCTACTGTACTCAGCCTCAGTTTCCTCATCTGGAAAATGGGAACAACAACAATACCTTGTTGTTAGAACTGCAATAAGGGTTGAAATAAAAGCAGCACACGGAGGCCTGGCACCACCCTAGGCACACATAAGGGACTCAACTTCTGTGTTTTAAGAGGTCACCTACCAGCAGGTGCATGCACTCCTAGAAAGCTCTTTGGGCATCTGAACTGAGGACCAGAGGACCTTCAAGAAAGCAACTCCTCAGACCGGTTCCTGCTCACTGGCTGAGCGAGGTGTGGGCGCAACACCGAGGGTTGCAATCCCATTGCCGTTCCGGTCTGGTACGGGCGCGACACTGAGGGTTGCGATCCGTTGCCAGACATGAAAAAAGACAAAAAGGGAAAAAAAAAAAAAAAAAAGAAAGAAACTCCTCTTTGCTTTAACTATTGGCAGATTTTAGGAAGAAGAAATTCAATAAAAGCCCATGCTGGGACTTTCTTAAATCTTTTCCAAGGTACTTGAACCAGCAGGGATGAAATGCAAGGAGAACCAAGCTAATCTACGACAAAGATTAGCTCGAGTTCCCCGAGGCCCGGGGTCTGGGAAGTGCCCTGCTCCAAGGTCCCACTAAGACTTCGCTGAGATGTCAGGGCTAAAGGCAGATGAAGAATAGGAAGGAGGAAGCTGTTTGTCCCAACTCTGGGCTCAGTGCTCTGGCCTTGCTGGCCTGGAAACTCCTGGGAACAGGGGTCTGACCCAAGAGCAGGGGTCTGACCCAGCACTGCCTGCCAAAGCATTTGTCACTGTGAAACACCAAACCAGTGTTCCCAAAGTGGGTGCTATGGAACCCACAGCCCTTAGGTTGTGTAGTGCATTCTGGGCGATTTGAATTCTGGAGAAAATATGGCAAAAAAATGTGAAGTAAGCCTCCCTTTGTATAAATTTTGAAATGATGCAAATTCTCCCTCTAAAAATGTTTAAAATGTGCCAAGAACTGCATGATTGCAAACCTGCTGGCTGAATGAGTTGTAAACTGGGCTTGCTGTACTGCCATGTCGGCACCACCAGGGCTGGTGAGTAATCGTACCCTGGCCTCCGTCTGTGCTCTGGAAACAGGTCTTGAATTATTCAAGTTGTAGATGACCCAGTAACTTAAAGAATGGATTCCATGCATGAAACATAACCACCCTGGCTGGAGAGCAAGTGGCTGTGCTCAGACACAGTCCTAGCACACAGTGACACTCCACAAAACATGGGGGAGGGGGAGGCAGGGAGGGACGGGGAAGGGAGAAAGGAAGTAGATGATGGTTTAAATCAGGGTCATGTACCCTGGCCTCCATCTGTGCTCTGGAAACAGGTCTTGAATTATTCAAGTTGTGGATGACCCAGTAACTTAAAGAATGGATTCCATGCATGAAACATAACCACCCTCGCTGGAGAGCAAGTGGCTGTGCTCAGACACGGTCCTAGCAAACAGTGACACTCCACAAAACATGGGGGAGGGGGAGGCAGGGAGGGACGGGGAAGGGAGAAAGGAAGTAGATGATGGTTTAAATCAGGGTCAGCAAACTACAGCTCACAGCCCAAATCCGGTCCACCTCCTGTTTTTGTAAATAAGGCTTGAATGGAACATTGATTTAGGTACTGTCCATGCCTGCTGTGACACTGTAACAAACACATTAAATAGTTATGACAGTACGGCCTGCAAAGCCTCAGATTTTTACTCTGTGATACTTTACAGAAATATATGCTAAACACTGATTTAAATAAAGGACTTCTCAGGAGCCTTTAAAGTGTTATTTATTGGGCAATGTGAATCTCCATGAAAGGGGTTTACCAAACTTGTTAGGTGACAAGACCTCTCTTCCTCAGGGTATGTCACAGAGCCTGGTGTCCGTGGAGCACTGGCCACACAGAGTCTGCTGTGATCTGAGCAGGGTGTCCCAGAACAGAGGTTATAAGGGGGTGTCCATGAGGAATCCCCCCAGCCCGGGTGACACAGAGGGGCTTGTAAGATTCCTGACTGCTCATCCATCCTGCTTCCCCCAGCCACGAGCTCGAGGATGCCTCAATGTGCATCCCTCTAAACTTTGGCCCCACTCACTGAAGCCAGCAGGAAAACGAAGCCTATGGCAGGAGAGCAGAGGCCACCTTCTTGGAAAATGACCACAGCGGTGCCCTCAAGGTCAGCCCTCCTACAAGGGGATGTTCACAAAACTGGAAACATTCACCAATAGCACTGTGAGAACATGAGTCATTGCTCCTTAAAGAAACAAATGAGGGGCCAGCCGGGTGGCGCACTGCTACAGTGCGCCGCTTGGGAAGCGTGGTAGCGCTCCCGCCGAGGGTTCGGATCCCACATACAGACCGGCCGCTCACTGGCTGAGCGAGGTGCGGGAGCGACACCGAGGGTTGTGATCCCGTTGCGATCCCGTTGCCGGTCCCGGTCCGGTACGGGCGCAACACTGAGGGTTGCGATCCGTTGCCGGTCACGAAAAAAAAAAGACAAAAAGAAAAAAAAAAAAAGAAACAAATGAGGACACAAACCCAGCCACTAGCTCCTTCCGCTCAGCGCTGTGCCCCCTACCAGGGTTTCAGCCTTTCCTATCCCAGCCCCTGGGACACTGAGGTGGCCAACAACCAGCAACTGCTCCCTCCTCCAGCCTCAGACCTCTGACATGTCCTGGGGCCTCACTGCCACACCCGCCACACCCTGCTGTGACCACTGCCAATGTGCAGCCACCCACAGCCCAGCTGCAGATGGGGTCAGCACTGCAGGAGTCCCCACTTGCGCTGGGCACAGGGTCAGGAAAACACAACCCCTGCCCAATCAAGAGGAACCATGGAGGACAGGCGAAGTGCTACGAAAGGAAATCTAAGATGGCTTCGTGGAGAGTGTGGCTCCTGAGATGTGCCTGGACGGAGGGTACTGGACAAGGGAGCCGGCAAGGGCAGAAAAGCACTTCAGAGAGCGGGAACCGCCAGCCCCAGGGCAGAGGGCAGGAAAGCCCGGAGCACATTCCAGGAGTGTTTTATTTGATGTCTGCCTGTCAGGAGAGCCTCAGCTGGGAGCCTGGTTGGAGCCAGGTGGCAACAAGGGGCCCTGAATGGCAGGAGAGGAATCTGCTGGCCTCAAGGACCACTGGAACCTCCGAGATGGGCAGCAGCAGATCGACCCACAGGTGCAGAGGGTCTAAAGCCTCACAACAGCAGTCGTTGTGTCAGCGCTGTGTGCACACACATAGTGTGCCAGCTGCATGCACATCGCTGTGTGGACACCGTTTCCTTTTGTCCTTGCAACACCATCAGGAGGCAGATGTGACATTTAGCCCTGTTTTCTGAAAGAAGATGAAGTTCAGAGAAGTTAAGCAACTTACCCAAGTCCACCCAGCCAGGAAGTGGCAGAGCCAGGGGTTTGACCCCCTTCACCTCTTCCCGGGGGAGTAGAAGGCAGACACCCACCCCATGGCCGTGCCCGGGCCCCAGCGCACTTGCTGAGTCACCTCCTGCAGATGGCCCCCACCGCACACTGCGCTTCAAGATGGAGTTCCCCGGAGGATCGGGGAGACAGTAGCCGAGCCCCAGAAGAGGCCACGATCGGGGAAGTCGTGTCCTTCATCTGGCCCCAGCTGTTTGGGCTTCCCCATGAGCCAGTCATTCTTTCCACTAACCCGGGAATTGATGCAAAACATCACATGGTTACTGATGGTTCCACTACTCCGGATGTGGGCTTCTTGGCCAGGGATGAGACGTCTTGTTCATGATGATCTAACTACATGTGTTGAGAGACAGATACAGAGAAAGAAGAATGGAAGCCATGAACCACAAGGCTAAGGTCCTTGTCCCTGTGCGATGGGCTCATGTGTGATTTTGGCTTCAGAAAGTAAAAGGTCATGTGTTGCTGGAGACCTGCGACTGCCACACTGGCATTCAGTCCAGCTGTGGGGGTGGCAGGGGTGGGAGGTGGGGTGGGACAGGAAGGTGGCTGTGAAATAGGCTTCGGGCATGGGCCTGGGGAGTTGGGGGCTGGACATTAGCCAGGGGTGGGGGGCAATAGGAGGTATGCCTTTGATAATCTAGCCAGGGTTCAGGGAAATCTGTGACTGACTGCCACCGCCCCTTGGTGACGCCACTCATGACTGCGGTCACACTTGTCTGTCTCCCTCCTTAGCCTTCAGGCACCTCTAGAGCCAGAACTGTGCCTGAATTCTCCTATTCCCATCCATGGAGAAGGTGGTCAGAGGAGGCTGCCTAATGAAATAATCATTGGTTTGTGATTAGAAGGATCTGCCCTCAGGAAGCCTCTGGTGCAAAATCAGAAACTAAATGTTTTGGTGGGCTTGAAGGCAGGCTCTGTAGTGAGGTGTTTAGGAGCACACACGTCAGAGCAAGACGTCCTGGGTTCAAGTTCTAGCTTCACCACTTGCTGGCTGCATGACCTTGAGGAAGTCACTTAACCTCCCTGAGCCTCCACTTCCTCATCTGTAAAATGAGAATAATAATGAAACCCACCTCTCAGAGTTACAAGGATTAAATGAGTAAATGTACATCAAATGGTGTATTAGTTCATTTTGTGTTGCTATAACAGAATACCTGAGACTGGGTAATTTATAAAGGAAAGAGGTTTATTTGGCTTATGATTCTGGGACAGCTGCATCTAGCATGGGCCTCAGGCTGCTTCTACTCATGGCAGAAAAGCAGCAGGCAGCCAGCGGGTACAAGCAAATCACATGGTGAGAGGAAGCAAGAGAGAGAGAGAGAGAGGAGGTGCCAGGGTCCTTTAAACAATCAGCTCTCACGGGAACTAATAGAGCTCATTAATCCTCCCTCCCCCAGGGAGAGCATTAATCCATTCATAAGGGATCCGCCCCCATGACTCAATCACTTTCCAACACTGCCACATTGGGGATCAAATTTCCACATGAGTTTTGGAGGGGACAACACATCCAAACTCCATCATTCTGCCCCTGGCCCCCCCAAACTCATGTCACTCTCACATACAAAATACAATCATTCTATGCCAACAATCCCAAAAGTCTTAGCTTGCTCCAGCACCAACTTAAAAGTCCAATGTCCAAAGTCTCTTCTGAAACCAAAAGCAAAAGTCCTTCCAGCTTTGAACCTGTAAAAGTCAAAACCAAATTTATCTACTGCCAAGATACAATGGTGGAGCAGACACTGGGTATACATTCCCATTCCAAAAGGGAGGAATAGGCCAGAGGAAAGGAAAAACAGGCCCCAAAGAAGTCTGAAACACAGCAGGGCAGACATTATGTCTTAAAGCTTCAAAATAATGTTCTTTGACTCCAAGTCCTGCATCCTGGGCACAATTGGGCATCTGAGCCCCCAAAGCATCAAGCAGCCTTGTTCCCACAGCTCTGCCAGACACAGCCCAGTGGGCCATGCTGGTGCCTGTAGCTTTTCCAGGCCTGCATTGCACGTTACCAGTGGCTCCAAAGTTCTGGGGCCCTGGCAGCAGCCCTGCTGCATTAGCCATACTAGACATTTCCCTGGTGGGGGCTCTCTCTGTGGGAGCTCTGACCTTGCTTTTCTGCTTGGCATTGGTCTAGTAGATGTCCTCTGCAGTGGCTCCGCCCCTGTGGCAGGTCTCTGCCTGGACCCCTAGGCTTTTCCATACATCCTCTGAAATCTGGGTGGAGGCTTCCATACCTCCACTGCTCTCACTTCTGGCTGGCCTGCAGACTTAACACAACGTGGGTGCCACCAAGGTTTGGGGCCTCTACTCTCCAGGGCTGCTGCATGAACCACACTTTGGGCCACTCCAGCTGGAGCAGCTGGGATGCAGGGAGTAGGATCCCAAGGGCAGCTGCGCCCCAGGTCTGCCCTCCAGGATAACTCAGTCCTTCTAAGCTTCAGGGACTGTGATGGGTGGGGCATGCTTCCAGACTTCTCAAATGCCTGCAGGGCTTTCCTCTCATTTTCTCCGCTATTAGCATCTGGCTGCCTCACCGCCAAGATAATGTCTTTAGCAAACAGTTTATCTGCTTCACCCTTGCATTGTTCTCCTGCTCTCCACTTCTTTATGGCATGGCCAGGCTGCAAATTTTCCAAGTCTTTATGCTCTGCTTCCTTTTTAAATTCTGGCTTTATGTCATGCTTTTGTTGCCATGACTCAGAGTAGACTGTTAGAAGTAGCCATGCAGCTTGCTTAACGCTTTGCTGCTTAGAAATTTCTTTTGCCAAATGTTCTGGTTCACAAATGTTAAGTCCCAGCTTCCACAAAGTCCAAGGGCATGGACACAATGTAGCCAGGTTCCTTGCTATGGTGTAGCAAGGGTGATCTTTTGTCCAATTCCCAATAAGTTCCTCATCCCTATCTGAGACCTCATTATCCACATGGCCTTTACTGTTCACATTTCTATCAGCATTCTGCTCGCCACTACGTAAGTCTCTAAGACATTCCAAACTTTCTCTTGTCTTTCTCTCTTCCCAACCCTTGTGGGGGTTGGGCCCCCAAGTCCTCTGGCAGCTTATCCTATGCCTTTCCTGGTCTCAGGTGATGCTTTAGCTCTTACAGGCTGGCATTGCACACTGGTAGCTCCATAAATCTGGGGTCTCGATAGTGGTCCTGCTCTCATAGCTCCACTAGGCGTGGCACTGATGGGGTTTCTCTGCCGCAACTCTGACCCCACGTTTCCATTCGGCATTGCTCTAGCAAAGGTTGTCTGCAGTAACTCCACCCCTGTGATAGATCTCTTCCTAGGCTCCTAGACTTTTCTAAGTCCTCCAAACTCCTCCAACCTTTGCCCATTACCCAGCTCCAAAGGTGCATCTACATTTTCAGGTATCTGTATAGCAACACCCCACTCATCATTACCAATTTTCGTTATTAGTCTGTTTTGTGTTGCTATAACAGAATACCTGAGACTGGGTAATTTGTAAAGAAGAGAGGTTTATTTGGCTTACGATTCTGGGACAACTGCGTCTGGCACGGGCCTCAGGCTGCTTCTACTCATGGCAGAAAGTGGCAGGCAGCTGGCAGGTACAAGCAGATCACATGGCAAGAGGAAGCAAGAGAGAGAGAGAGAGAGAGAGAGAGGAGGTGTCAGGGTCTTTAAACAATCCACTCTCACAGGAACTAACAGAGTGAGAACTCACTCATTACCCCTCCTCCCCCAGGGAGAGCATTAATCCATTCGTGAGGGGTCCACCTCCATGACTCAATCAGTTTCCAACACTGCCACATTGGAGATCAAATTTCCACATGAGTTTTGGAGGCAACAACACATCCAAACTCTATCAAATGGTCAGAAAACCACCATTCTTATGCATGGTGCATAGTTTGCTGTCATAAAGGCCACCACTTCATCTAACCTTCTGTCATCTCTGCTGAAGTTTCCTCTGTTTAGAGGGGAAAAAAACAAAAATGTACATGTAGCTGAGAGTGCAGTAATACCTGGCAAGAGGATTTGGTGTGTAGCATCTCAGGGTGTCAGAGAAAATTATGTGGAGCCAAGGGGACAGTCACTCAGTGGGGTGGGACCTCCATGGAAGGCACTCCCCTCCACTCTCCAGTAGAGCTCTTTGCCCTGGAGTTTATTCTAGGCCATGAGCACTCCATGCAGACCACCTGTCTTATGGGCATGGGTCATGGAGACTAATCACCCCTGCTCAGTGCCAGGGGCTGTGATGAGGCCCAAGAAGGGCACCTGGGACCAGGTGGGGCCCAGCGAAGGGGCAGCTAAGCCTGGAGTGATGTCCAGGACCTCAGAGGGCTTTAATTTAGGGCCATTTGTTTTCAAAAACAATGCTTCCTCTGCAAAGAGACTGCCATCAAGGCCCAGCAAAATTTCTCCAAACCAAGAATTCTAATATGCAGATAAACAGGAGGTATTACGTCCCTTTTAAGATACATGGAAAGTCTGTTTCCTGAGAAAAGACATTTCTCCATTCCCAGTGCACCTATGCTATCTCCCACCCTCTCCCTGCGGTCGCTTGGGGCTTGGGATTTGTGTCTCTTCTTGCTCCATGCTCAGGGCATCCAGGCTGGTCCTGAGGGATTCTTCCTGTTTAACAAATTCTTCAGCAGTGCTTAATGAGTGCCAGGCTCCGTGCCAGGAGCTTTTCAAATATTAATGCATCTGCTCCATGACCACACTACCTTTGCAGATAAGAAACTGAGGCATAGAGAAGTGGAGTGGCTGCCCAAGCTAACATGGCCCTGACCCTTCCCTCCGCAGGGGCCGGGCTACTGACAGGTGGCAAAGAGGGCATGGCCAAGCTGTGGCCAGAAGGCCAGGTCCAGATCCTTCTGCAGACCCCCTAGTGAAAGGGCACCTGTGCTCACCTCCCTCTGGGATCCAGCTTGTCCAGTGTGATAAGTGCAGGCTTACAGTCTCCCTCAAGGGCATGGAAGGAAAACTAGGCTGGCCTGGAAAACAGGGCCCAGTGTCCTGGCAGCGAGAAGTTCTGGGAGTCGAGAAGGAGTAGATAGCAAGAGAGGACCTCCCCCACCTCAGGGCACCAGAGTTAGCAAATGCCATGGCAGGATGCTCAATTACATTCGAATTTCAGAGAAACAACAAATAAATTTGAATATGCCACATGCAATATTTGGAATATTTTATACTCCAAATATTTGTAGTTTATCTGAAATACAAATTTCACTGGGTGTTCTTTATTTTATCTGGCAACCCCACCCCTGTGCCCCTTCTACTCCCAGTAGTGCTGTTGGAAGTTTAGGGTAGGGTTTGGTATCCAGACACACTCCTCTTCCTATACCTGGTCCTGGTGACAGAATATAAACACACAGGATGAGCCCAGCAGGGATCACATGGTGGCTCTATTAATGGCATCATCAGATTGAAGAACATAGCAGAATGACCTGGGGAGATGGCGGTCCCCTGTCCCTGCTGTGTGACCTGGAAAATCCCTCAATAGCTGAGTCCTTTTCCTTTCCTTCAACCTGGGACTAATAACAAATAAAGCTGCCCTACCTTTTCCCAGAAGCACAGCGAGGACCAGCTCCCATGCCACATGTGGAAGCGCCCCATTGAAAATGAAGTGCTACCAAGTCCTGCCGTGTTATAATTTATTAATATAATTTTAATGATAGGGCCGGCCCGGTGGCGCACTGTGATAGTGCGCTGCTTGGGAAGCGCAGTGGCGCTCCCGCCGAGGGTTCGGATCCC
>NW_007734470.1:45903-51558 GCF_000696425.1 Galeopterus variegatus
ATATGCCACATGCAATATTTGGAATATTTTATACTCCAAATATTTGTAGTTTATCTGAAATGCAAATTTCACTGGGTGTTCTTTATTTTATCTGGCAACCCCACCCCTGTGCCCCTTCTACTCCCAGTAGTGCTGTTGGAAGGTTAGGGTAGGGTTTGGTGCCCAGACACACTCCTCTTCCTATACCTGGTCCTGGTGACAGAATATAAACACACAGGATGAGCCCAGCAGGGATCACATGGTGGCTCTATTAATGGCATCATCAGATTGAAGAACATAGCAGAATGACCTGGGGAGATGGCGGTCCCCTGTCCCTGTGTGACCTGGAAAATCCCTCAATATCTGAGTCCTTTTCCTTTCCTTCAACCTGGGACTAATAACAAATAAAGCTGCCCTATCTTTTCCCAGAAGCACAGCGAGGACCAGCTCCCATGCCACATGTGGAAGCGCCCCATTGAAAATGAAGTGCTACCAAGTCCTGCCGTGTTATAATTTATTAATATAATTTTAATGATAAATGAAGAGGTTAAGTTAATTGCATGGCTTCCAGGCTTTTCCGGCATTCTCTACAAGCCTAGTTTCCTGCGTGTAGACAGAGTTAATGCAAACACTGTGCTCTGGAGGTGGTTAGAAAAAGAGAGAAGCCATAGCAAATTCGATTTAGGGACCTAATTCCATTTGAAATGACTTCAGCAATAAATAAACCACTCTGATTTTTTTAAATCAGTACATTCCAGCAGCAAAGTGACATCTTGGAATCAGCGGTCCTCTTCATCATGCTCGGTTGGCACAGGTGTGCCTACAATGAAGTGACACCGAGGCCTGGCCCAAAGCCAGGCTGCTGTGCCTCTGCACGTGCAAAGAATATCTACTGCCAACCACTTGAACCCTGGCTCGCAGGGCAGTAAATCTCCTGCACGAGGCCCGCCGATGGTTTTGGCCCCGCTCAGCTCATCTGTGGGTAGCATAGGTGCCTGTGGCTGTTCCTAGTGTCACGTTTATGAATCTATACGGAGTGTCCTGTTAGGTATTAATGAGGGACAGGGAGGCTTGGGGAGGGAGATGTCTGCCTGGGCAGGTTTCCAGGACTAGAGTGTGGAGCAAGGGTCCTGCCCTTGGCCTGGAGTGGTTGCCTGGTGCTTCCTGGGCTCGGGAGGGCTGCAGGGCTTCACGGGCGTGGCTGCGCTTTCAGTTCTGGAATCGCACTGCCAGTCTGGAGCCCAGATCAGCCATTCCTAGTCAGGAGATGTCAGGGAGCTGCTGAGCCCTCTGGACCTCCATTTCCTTGCTACATAGTAGAGATAATAGAGGTGTCCATGCCTAAGGCTGCCGCATCTATAATCTACCAGAGAGTAAAGCAATTAGCACAGGGCCTGGCAACAGTGTGCTCAACACACAAACAGGGATCACCTCTTACCAGTGATCCAGGCACTCTCAGAGCCCAGAGAAGCTACACAAACACACACACACACAGACACCCACAGATACACACACACAGACACCCATAGACCCACTCACACACGGAAGACACAGTGACACACATACACAAACATATACATGCACTGACACACAAATACAGACACACTGACACTCAGAATCAGACACACACACATACACAAACATATACATGCAATGACACACTCACAAACAGACATACTGACACTCAGAATCAGACACACACACACGGACACAGATACACACAAGCACACAACTGTCGTGTACACACACACACGAGTCAAAGGCTGAGATGGGGACCTGCTAGGCCAGGGTCACCTTCCACCTCCACAGCTCCAGAGAACTAATAGTGAGGAATCATGTTAACGTTTTTTTCTTTTCTTTACCTACCAAAGTTTAAAGTGCAGCCCCGCGTGCCACGCTCTAGCCATGCCAACGCTGCTATCAAAAGCTGAAAGTGAAAGTCCGGTCATCACTTCCACCAACCAGGAAGAACCGGTAGAGGCAAGGTCTCAGTCACAGGCGGGGGGACTTCCCTGCCACTGTCCTTTTTCCAGGACGAGCCCAGGGCCGCCTCCTGCCCTCTCAGGCCTCCCCGAGCAGCGGGTGTCGCCAGCGGGAGGGACGCGGGTGCCCACAGCGTCTTCCAAAGACGAACGTTAGCAAGTCGGGCTTCAGAACCGTCTCCATCTGTCTCCATCACGGGATTTTGACCCGATCAATTTAAAACACTTTCTTAATTCAAAAAATCCAACTGTATCGACCTTAACTGTGGAAACGTTAGTCCCCACGTTCTCCGAGTAGGAAACGCCTGTCAGCTGCAAACGTGCCGGGGACGCCCGAGGCGGCGGGACAGCGGGGCCTGTCGCTGGGCTGTGGCGGGTGTCGTTGTCCTCCAGCAGCGCCGGGCTCGGCGCCAACGACGGCGGGGACCGCTGAGTCGCCATTCCTTTCAGGAGATGGAGCAAAAGAGTTTGAAGGCAGCTGGTTTTGAGGAAAGAATAACCGAAAGAAAGTCTGTCGAACCCCCTAGATTATCTCACTTTTCCTCTTGAAATACTCAGTGGGCCTGTCCTAACCCATGTCTCCAATACTCTATTTACCTACAGGAAGAGAAGACATGATTTACAGGAGGATTTTAGGGACAATGACATACACTAGCATTAAGGAAGCCAGAGGATGTCTTAGGCTAAAGTGGCAATTCAAAGAATGATTCTTTCCAAGTCCTATTTTTATGTTATGAATTTCAAATCACTAAAACAAAGTAAACATCTCTGTCCATATTTTGAAAATACACCATTTGACCCTCACTTGTCTGTTGGGTTATGTTTGTGTATATTTAAAGGAGAAGAGATGTATGCTACTGCAGACTTCCTTTCATGTTGGAGAGAGCTGCATTCTGAGATCGTGACATCAGTCCGGGCAGGTCTCTGAGGGCTCAACCCCTCATTATTTACTAAGGCGGTCTCTTTAGCTTTCAGTCTAGTTCTATGGGTTTATAATTTCCTCTTGAACTTGACCTGAGGCTCCTTAACTCCACCTCCAACCTCCCCCCGTGAGGGGCCACCTGTATAGGACTCCTACAGTTTAGAAGAGGGGTTACCTACCCTGCAATCCCCTCTCCCCTTGCCCCTCTCCCCTCTTCCCTTGGAGTGTAGAGGAAGGTGCAGGAGAGGGAGACATGGGTTGGGAGGCCCTGACACCCCTCTTGGGTGGGCTGCACCCTGAAAGTGCCCCACCCCATGCAGTCCTAGAGTATACACTGCCCCTGTCCCAGAACTCTGGGGATGAGGTAGGGCAGTGGCTCCTGAGTCCCCTAGAGGCCCAGATCCAGCCAGGGTCTCTGCTCCCTACCCCAGTCCTGGGACTCTCCTGTGGCTGCAGGTCTTGGTCATGGCTCTGATCACAGAAACACCAGGCCTCTCAAACTCCACTTCTCCTCTCCTGCCCTCACCCCAATCCCCACCCTGGGTCTCTCGGTATCTGTGGGTCACAGGTATGGCCCTATCAGGTCCTCATGCTGGTCATAAGCTGGACTTTTTCTCCACCTTTCCTTTTCACCTGTATTCCACAGGTGGGGTGGCCAGGGTCTGCAGGGTCGCCCCTCCCTGACCATATTATCATTCCCCCCCCCCCACTTACTGGCTCAAGGATATTATTAATTTCTTCTTATATAATTGATACTATCCTAGTAGGCAAAAAAGAAAACAGATTGTCTCTGTTTAGGTTTCCACGTCTCTGAAGGTAAGTCAGGGGGAACATCTTTCCCTGTGTGCTGGCGTGAGTATGAGTTTCCTCTGGCTGCTGTAACAAATGACCACAAACTTAGAGACTCAGAACAGTGTAACTCTGTTATCTCACGGTCCCGCAGGTCCAGAAGTCTCAAATGTCTCTGGGCTAAAATTAAGGGGTCCTCTGGGCTGCATTCCCCTTGGGAGCTCTGGAAGAGAATCCTTTTCCAGCGTCTAGAAGCACCCACATTCTTTGGCTCCCAGTCCCCATCCAACTCTAAAGGCAGTGATGACAGCCAGGTCCAGTCCTTCTCATGCCACGCCTCGGTGACTTTCTCTTCTGCCTCCGCCACAGGTTAATCGGGGATGAACTCCCATCTCAAGGTCAGCTGCCCAGAACCCTAATTCCATCTCCAACCCTGACTCCACCCTGGCAGGTACCACCACATATTCACAAGTCTTGGAGACTAGGACCTGGACATGGGGTGGGGGTCATTCTGCCCACAATAGCATCAGCATCAATTATATTTCTTTTACTTATATTCTCCATTTGCCATTTTCTATTGTTATTTTTATCTTTTTTCTTGCTTAAGTTTTTCTTAAGAAAATTAATGTTCCTGTGTACTGCAATTTATCTTCTAATTGTCATTTGCCTTCAGCTTAACAAGTGGTTCCTTAAAATTTATTCTAGTTAAATATTGTTGTGTCCTTCTCGGGAAAGACTTGCTATTCTATACCTGCATTGGCAGGGCTGGCACCTGTCTCTGAAACTCTTACCCAGCATTTTCAGGGTCTCTAAAAGGGCATAAAGTAGGGAACCCATAGAGCACCAGGGACCCAGGATGGGCAGACAAAGCCTTTCCGGGGGGGGGGNCGACCCGGTGGCCCTGCCGGCTGCGTCCCCGGAGACCAGCCGCGCCCGCCAGACTCAAAGGAAAAGCGCGGATTCTAATCCCGGTGCTGAGGACACTTGTGAGGATCATGTAGCCGCAGAACCGTGCCCTCCTGGTCCTGGGGATGATGGTCACAGGAGACACAATGATGGTCACAAGGGGCACACAGATTCGTCCCCCTCTCTCTCTCTCTGTCTCTCCCTCTGTCTCTCTCTCTATCTCTCTCTCCTCTCTCTCTCTGTGTCTCTCTCTGTCTCTCTCTCCTCTGTCTCTCTCTGTCTCTGTCTCTCTCTCTCTCTCCTCTCTCTCTCTGTCTCTCTCTCTGTCTCTCTCTGTCTCTCTCCCTCTCTCTCTCTGTCTCTCTCTCTCTCATTCCAATTACACCTTCATAAAGCTGCTCTAAAAAATGTCCTTTCCCAAACTGCCCTCTTAAATGACTGAGCTAATTTTCTCTTTCACTGATAAAGAACCACATTAACATTTGTCCCCCCCACTTACTGGCTCAAGGATATTATTAATTTCTTCTTATATAATTGATACTATCCTAGTAGGCAAAAAAGAAAACAGATTGTCTCTGTTTAGGTTTCCACGTCTCTGAAGGTAAGTCAGGGGGAACATCTTTCCCTGTGTGCTGGCGTGAGTATGAGTTTCCTCNGGTCACGAAAAAAAAAGACAAAAAAAAAGAGGGGGAAAAAAAAAAAAAAGTAGACTCTGGTCCTTAGTGTCAATTCCCCACCCCATTTACTTTTCTTTGGATACATTTTTTAATGTGCTGAGATAATTTTGTTCTAATGTGTCGGTATTTGCAACTTGTCACAAAATAACGTTCTTTGAAATGATTTAAGCTTGTGATGGAAAACTAAAAGTCTACATAAAAATAGGTGTGCAGATACTCAAAGAGTCCTTTCAGGAGACAGAGCAAAAGAGTTTGAAGGCAGCTGGTTTTGAGGAAAGAATAACCGAAAGAAAGTCGGTCAGACCCCCTAGATTATCTCACTTTTCCTCTTGAAATATTCAAGGGGCCTGTCCTAGCCCATGTCTCCAATTGCTCTGTTTACCTACAGGAAGAGAAGACA
>NW_007734470.1:52475-54391 GCF_000696425.1 Galeopterus variegatus
CAAGGGGCCTGTCCTAGCCCATGTCTCCAATTGCTCTGTTTACCTACAGGAAGAGAAGACATGATTCACATGAGGATTTTAGGGACAATGACATACACTAGCATTAAGGAAGCAAGAGGATGCCTTAGGCTAGAGGAGCAATTTTTTTTTTTCTTTTTTTGTGACCGGTAAGGGTATCGCAACCCTTGGCTTGGTGTCGCCCGCACCACGCTCAGCCAGTGAGTGCACCGCCCATCCCTATATAGGATCTGAACCCGCAGCGGAAGCGCCACTGTGCTCCCAGCGCTGCACTCTCCCAAGTGAGCCACAGGGTCGGCCCTAAAGGAGCAATTTAAAGGATGTTTCTTTCCAAGGCATATTTTTAAGTTATGAATTTCATGTCACTAAAATGATTTAAATGCTTCCATCCATATTTTGAAAATAGACCATTTGATCCTCGTTTATCTGTTGGGTTATATTTGCATATATTTAAAGGAGAAGAGCCCTATGTTACTGCAGACTTCCTTTCATATTGTAGAGAATCGCATTCTGAGATCGTGACATCAGTCTGGGCCGGTCTCTGAGGGGGCAGCCCCTCCCTATTATTTATTAAGGCAGTCTAGCTTTGAGTCTAGTTCTACGGGTTTATAAATTTCCTCTTGAACTTGACCTGAGGCTCTTAACTCCACTGCCCACCTCCCCCAGTGAGGAGACACTTGTCCAGGACTCCCACAGCTTAGAAAAGGGGGTATCTACTCTGTAACCCCTGAACCCTTCTTCCCTTGGAGTGCAGAGGAAGGTACAGGAGAGGGAGACACAGGGCTGGACACCCTGGGCACCCCTCCTGGGTGGGCCACACTCTGAAAGTGCCCCACCCTATGCAGTCCAAGAGTGCACTCTCTCCCTGCCCCAGGACTCTGGGGATGAGATAGGGCAGTGGCTCCTGAGTCCCCCAGAGGCCCAGGTCCAGCCAGGCTCTCTGCTCCCTACCCCAGTCCTGGGACTCTCCTGTGGCTGCAGGTCCTGGTCACGGTTCTGATCACAGAAACACCAGGCCTCTCAAACTCCACTTCTCCTCTCCTGCCCTCGCCCCACCCCCACCCCAGATCTCTCAGTATCTCTGGGTCACAGGTAGGGCCCTATCAGGTCCCCATGCTGGTCATAAGCTGGACTGTTTCTCCACCTTTCCTTTTCACCAGTATTCCACAGGTGGGGTGGGCAGAGTCTGCAGGGTCGCCCCTCCCTGTCTCTGTCCATTGGGCGCTTGTTCCTGTTCTAAGAGGCGGCCTCCATGGGTGATTTGCTGCTCTTCAGCTGTGATGGATGTCCCTGGGTGGGCTTGTTGGCACCCTGGTTTGTGTCCCATGCCCCTGATGGGTGCACTAGGACATACTAGAGCTCCTCAGTTTGAATGGGTGACACTGGGTAGGGTTCTCTTTCCTCTTTCCTACAGGCAAAGGCTTCTCCTGGGTCCTTGCTTTCCCTAATTGGGGGATGGGTTGGTGGTGATTGGGAATTTTCTTTTTACTCTACTTGGGTATCCTGAGTTCCTGCACTATTAGGTTGCTCCATGTGTGTCTCTCCCTCGATCAAGGCAGTTGTGTGGGTTGTGCACACCTCCCACCTCCAAGTGTGCCCTCATGTGTGACATCATAATTTCCCCTGTGGGTTGGGCCAGAGGGTTGCAGGTCTGCACTTGCTTACCTCTTTCCCTGGGTTCCACTGGGAGTCTGTGTCCGCACAGTCAAGTGGGCTGTGGGCTGCCTGCGTGGCGGTGGTGGCTGCTGCTGTGGGGGTGAGCTGGCCTGCAGTAGTGGTGGGTGTGGTGAACAAAAAACAACAAATGCTGTTGATGGCTGTACTAATCTACATTCCTACCAACAGAGTATACGAATTCCCTTTTCTCCTTTCAACAGCATTTGTTATTTTTCGTCTTT
>NW_007734470.1:55072-56458 GCF_000696425.1 Galeopterus variegatus
AGTGGTGGGTGTGGTGAACAAAAAACAACAAATGCTGTTGATGGCTGTACTAATCTACATTCCTACCAACAGAGTATACGAATTCCCTTTTCTCCTTTCAACAGCATTTGTTATTTTTCGTCTTTTTGATAATATCCATTGTAAATGGGGTGAGATGATATCTCATTGTGGTTTTGATTTGCATTTGACTGATGATTAGTGATGTTGAGTATTTTTTTTCATATACCTCTTGGCCATTTGTATGTCTTCTTTTGAGAAATATCTATTAAGGTCAGTTGCCCATTTTTAAATTGGATTATTTCTTTTTGCTGTTGAGTTGAGTTCCTTGTATGTTCTGGATATTAAACCCTTGTTAGATGAATCGTTTGCAAATATTTTTTCCCATTCTGCAGGTTACCTCTTCACTCTAATTTTTTTCCTTTGCTGTGTAGAAGGTTTTCCTTTTTCGTTTTTTTTTTTATTTCATTTTATTTTATTTATTTATTTATTTTTATTTTAATTTATCAATATACAGTGTAGTAGATTTTCATGTCCCTTTACTAATTCCTCTTTCCCCTCTCTCTCTCCCCACTCCCACCCATCAACATCATATCTGTGCACTTGTCTTAACAAGTTCAAGGAATTGTTGTGATTGTTGTGTCTTCTTTCCCCCACCCCCGCTTCTCTGTATATTCATTTATTTATTTATTTATTTTTTGCCCCCGCAAATAAGTGAGAACATGTGCTACTTCTCTTTCTGTGCCTAACTTATTTCACTTCATATAATTTTTTCTAAGTCCATCCATGTTCCTGTGAATGGTAGTATTTCATTCTTTTTTATAGCAGAGTAGAATTTCATTGTGTAGATACACCACAGTTTCCTTATCCACTCATCTGCTGATGGACATTTGGGCTGGTTCCAACTCTTGGCTTTTGTAAATAGAGCTGCAATAAACATGGAAGTACAGGTATCCCTTCGACTTGATGATTTCCATTCCTCTGGGTATATTCCCAGCAGTGAAAGAGCTGGGTCATATGGTAGATCTACCTGCAATTGTTTGAGTAACCTCCAAACCATTTTGCAGTCCCACCAACAATGTATGAGAGTACCTTTTTCTCCACAACCTCGCCAGCATTTATCATTCAGAGTCTTTTGTATATTAGCCATCCTAACTGGAGTGAGATGGTATCTCAGTGTGGTTTTGATTTGCATTTCCTGAATGCTGAGTGATGCTGAGCATTTTTTCATGTGTCTGTTGGCCATTAGTATATCTTCATTTGAGAAATTCCTATTCAGCTCCTTTGCCCATTTTTTAATTGGATTATTTGTTTTTTTGCTATTAAGCTGTTTGAGTTCCTTGTATATTCTTGATATTAATCCTTTGTCAGATGTATAATTTGCAAATA
>NW_007734470.1:57706-61846 GCF_000696425.1 Galeopterus variegatus
TTCCATTTCTGAGAGAAATGTCATTGGAATTTTGATGGGGATTGCATTGAATCTATAAACCACTTTGGGTAGTATGGACATTTTCAATGTTGATTCTTCCAATCCAAGAGCATGGGATATCTTTCCATCTTCTCATGTCCTCTTTAATTTCTCTCAACAGTGGTTTGTGGTTGTCATTGTAGAGATTTTTCACATCTTTGGTTAACTTTATTCCTAAGTGGGTTTTTTGGTTTGTTTGTTTGTTTGTTTGTTTGTTGTTGTTTTGTTTTTTGGTGGCTGTTGTAAATGGGCTAGCTTTCTTGATTTCTTTTTCTGCATGTTCATTGTTGGAGAATAGAAATGCTACTGATTTTTGTGTGTTGATTTTGTATCCTGCAACTTTGCTGAAATTATTTATCAACTCTAAGAGTTTTTTGTGGAGGCTTTAGGATGTTTGATATATAGGATCATGTCATCTGCAAACAGAGAGAGTTTGATTTCATCTTTTCCAATCTGGATGTGCTTTATTTCCTTCTCTTCTCTGATTGCTCTGACTAGTACTTTCAGCACTATGTTGAATAAGAGTGGTGAGAGTGGGCATCCTTGTCTAGTTCCTGTTCAGGATGAAATTGGCAGTGGGCTTATCATATATGGCTTTAATTATGTTGAGATACTTTCCATGATACCAAACTTGTAGAGAATCTTTATCATGAATGAATGTTGAATTTTGTCAAATGCTTTTTCAGCATCTATAGAGATGATAATATGGATCTTGTGTTTGATTTTATTGATATGGTGTATCACGTTTATTGATTTGCATATGTTGAACCAACCTTGCATCCCTGGGATGAATCCCACTTGATCATAGTGTATAATTTTGTGTATGTGTTGCTGTATTCTGTTAGCTAGCATTTCATTGAGGATTTTTGCATGTATATTCATCAAAGATATTGGTATGTACTTTTTGTTGTTGTTGTATCTTTGCCTGGTTTTGGTATCAGAGTGGTTCATAGAATGAGTTTGGGAGAATGGCTTCTGTTTCAATCTTTCGGAATGGTTTGTAGAGAATTGGTATCAATTCCTCTTTGAAGATTTGCTAGAATTTTGCAGTGAGCCCATCTGGTCCTGGGCTTCTCTTTGTTGGGAGCCTTCTGATAACAGCTTCAATCTCATTGCTTGTTATTGGTCTGTTCAGGTTTTCTATTTCTTCTTGGTTCAGCCTTGGAAGTTTGTATGTGCCCAGAAATTTATCCATTCCCTCCAAGTTTTCAAATTTGTTGGCATATAGTTGTTTATAGTAGTCTCTTATGATTCCTTGTGTTTTTGAGTTATCAGTTGCAATGTCACCTTTTCATCTCCAATTTTTGTTATTTGGGTCTTCTCTCTTCTTTTTTTACTTAGCCTTGCTAATGGTTTGTCAATTTTATTTGTCTTTTCAAGAAGCCAACTTTCTGATTCATTGATCTTTTGTATCATTTTGGGGATTTCTATTTCATTAAGTTCTGCTCTATCTTAATTATTTCCTTCTGTCTGCTAACTTTGGGTTTGGATTGTTCTTGTTTTTCTAGTTCTTTAAGGTGAAGTATTAGGTTGTTTGCTTACCATCTTTCCATTTTTCTGAAGTAAGCATTTAATGCAATAAATTTCCCCCTTAGTACTGCTTTTTCCCAAAGGTTTTGGTACAATGTATCATTATTTTCATTAGTTTCAATAAATTTTTTGATTTCCTGTTTAATTTCTTCTTGGACCCATATGTCATTAAGTAGAATGCTGTTTAATTTCCATGTGTTTCCATAATTTCCAGAGTTTCATTTGTTATTGATTTCTAATTTTAATCCATTGTGATCTGAAAAAATACATGGAATAATTCCGATTTTTTTGAATTTGTTGAGACTTGATATTTGACCTAACATGTGATCTATCCTGGAGAATGATCCATGTGCTGATGAGAAGAATGAATATTCTGAGGTTGTTGAATGGAATGCTCTGTAAATATCTGCTAAGTCCAATTGGTCTAAAGTGTTGTGTAGATCTTGTATTTCTCTGTTGATTCTTTGCCTATGTGTCCAATATTGAGAGTGGGGTGTTCAGGTCCACTGCTATTATGGTATTAGTGTCTATCTCATTCTTTAGGTCTAATAGTGTTTGCTTTATAAATCTGGCCCCTTGATGTTGGGTGCATATATACTTATGATTGTTATGTCTTCTTGATGGATAAATCCTTTTATCATTATATAGTGGCCTTCTTTATCTCCTTTTATGGTTTTTTATTTAAAGCCTATTTTGTCTGATATAAGAATAGCTACTCCAGCTCGTTTTTCATTTCTATTTGCATGGTATATCTTTTTCCATCCTTTCACTCTTAGTTTCTATGTGTCTTTACAGGGGAGGTGAGTCTCTTGAAGGCAGCATATAGTTGGGTCCACCTTTTTAATCCAGTCAGTTAGTCTGTGTCTTTTGAATGTGGAATTTAATCCTTTTACATTAAGAGTTGTTATTGAAAGGTGTTGATTTACTCCTAGCATTTTATTGATTTTTGTTTGGATGTCTTAAGTATCTTTTGTTCCTTTCTTTCTGATTTACTGTTTGTCTTCTGTATTTGTTGGTTTCTTGAGGTGGTAGATAAAATTTTTTTTCTCTTCATCGTTAGCATTTTTATTTTACTAGTGGGTTTTATTTTTTCTTGAGTATTTATGGCAGTGGTGGTTGTTTTTCAGGTACCAAATCCAGTACTCCCTTGAAAATTTCTTGTAAGACTGGTCATGTGGTAGTGAACTCCCAAAGTTTTTGTTTGTCTGAGAAATATACTATTTGTCCTTCATTTTGGAAGGATAGCCTTGCTGGGTAAAGTATTCTTGGCTGGCAATTTTTGTCTTTTAGTATTTTTAATATATCATCCCATTCTTTTCTGGCTTTTAGGGTTTGTGATGAAAAGTCTGATGTTAGTCTGATTGGGGCTCTTTTATAGGTGACTTGACACTTCTCTCTTGCAGCTCTTAAGATTCTTTCTTTGTCTTTGAGTTTTGCCAATTTGACTATAACTTGTCTTGGAGAGGACTTTTTGGGTTGAATGTGTTTGGAGATCTTTGAACCTCCTGAATCTGAAGACCTGTGTCTTTCCCCATACCTAGGAAGTTTTCTGCCATTATCTCATTGAATATGTTTTCAATGCCATTTCCTTTTTCCTCCCCTTCTGGAATATCCATGATTCAGATATTTGAGTGCTTATGGTTGTCTGTTATCTCTCTAAGATTTTCTTCAATGTTTTTCATTCTGTTTTCTTTTTCTTTTTCTTTTTCTTTTTTTTTGTCCACCTGTGTCATTTCAAACAGTCCATCTTCGAGGTCAGAAATTCTCTCTTCTGCTTGTTCTAGCCTGCTGGTTAAACTCTCTGTTGTGTTTTTTATTTCACTGAATGAATTCTTCAGCTGCACAAGCTCTGCTACATTTTTTCAGGGCATTGATTTCTTTGTACATTTCTTCTTTCAGGTCCTGTATACTTTTTCTCATTTCATTGTGTTGCCTCACTGAGTTTTCTTGTATCTCATTTAGTTTCCTTAGAAATATTGCTCAAAATTCCTTGTCAGTCATTTCAAGGACTTCCTGTTCTATAGAATCTAGAGCTTAAGAGATTATTAACCTTTGGTGGTGTATTTTCTTGATTTTTCATATTTCTGGTATCTTTCCTTTGGTGTTTAGTTATCATGGCAGGAGATTTCACAGTCCACTCGTTCAACCATAGTGTCTGCTAGGATCCTGCAGGGACTGCCAATTTGGCACAGCTGCCTCAGTGCCTGTGGGCTGGAGGCTTGGGCCTTTCTGGGCCATGGGGACTGGCCTGGGCTGGGAGTCCTTCAGCGGTGCCTACCTGTTCTGGTGTGGGTGGCTCAGGGCCCTGTGGGCCTGGCAGCTCTTCGGCCTCTCTGGGTGGTATGCACTGGCCTGGGCTGGGAGTTCCACAGTGGCTAGAAGCTTTTTCAAACAGATTTTAAGAAAACCAATGTAGATTACATACCCTTTACTTACATTAGAAATTAGTAACAGGGCCGGCCCGGTGGCGCACTGGATAAGTGCGCCGCTTGGGAAGCGCTGCGGCGCTCCCGCCCGAGGGTTCGGATCCCACATACAGACCGGTTCCCGCTCACTGGCTGAGCGAGGCGC
>NW_007734470.1:62846-82101 GCF_000696425.1 Galeopterus variegatus
TTGCCGGTCCCCGGTCCGGTACGGGGGCAACACTGAGGGTTGCGATCCGTTGCCGGACACGGAAAAAAGACAAAAGACAAAAAGAAAAAGAAAAAAAAAAGAAATTAGTAACAAAAGGTTAATTAGAAAATCCCAATACATTTGGAAATGAGCATAATATCTGAAAAACAAACACTTTTCTGAATAACTTATGGGTGAATGTAGGACACATAATGGAAATTAGAAAAAACTTAGAACCAAATATAGTAAAATATGTACATACAGTGCTTTAACAAACTACTACTTAATAATGTTACACATATAAAAATTGTGCGAGTAGCTAATTTTGTGTTTAGAGAGAAATTTATAGCCATTGATACTTATTTTAATAAAGAAGAAAGGCTGAAAAATAATGAGCTAACAATCCAATGTAAGAAGTTAGGAGGAAAAAACTGAAGGGAAGAAACCCAAAGAAAGTTGAAAGAAAGAGATAAAGATAATATCAGAAATTAACAAAATAAAAATCAAAGATAAAATAGAGAGGATCAGCAAAAGCAACAGTTGTCAATAAAATCGACAGGTCTTTGACAAGATCAACCAAGATAAAGAAGTCACAAATAAATAATGAGGGTTGTGACATTGCACAGCTCCAGGAAGCACCGTTCCCAGTGTGTTCTGTTCACATTTTGCTCTCTCATACACAAACCCAGGTGGAGCCGCGTGACTCATGCACCACGTAGTGCCGTGCAGTGGCCCTTTAACCAATGTTAGATTACAAAGGGAGATAAATACAGAAAGACCTGTGATTAAAAAGATAAATTATCAAGTATTTCCTGGCAATAGCATTGAAAACTGACACAAAATATAAAAATTTCTTTTTTCCTTTTTGTCTTTTTTTTCGTGTCCGGCAACGGATTGCAACCCTCAGTGTTGTGCCCGTACTGGACCGGGACTGGCAACGGGATCACAACCCTCGGTGTTGCTCCCGCCCCTCGCTCAGCCAGTGAGCGGGAACCGGTCTGTATGTGGGATCCAAACCCTCGGCGGGAGCACCACCACACTCCCAAGCAGTGCACTGTAGCAGAGCGCCACTGGGCCGGCCCCAAAATATAAAAATTTTAACAAAAAATATAGTCAAAATGGACTCAATAAGAAGTAGACAAGATTAACTATCTTTTAACCACTAAAGTTATTGAATTAGTAGCTATGAATCACTACCACCTCCACCCCTACCCCCATACACACTACACACATCAAGTCTGGACAGCTTTATAAACGAGCTCTAATAAGCATTCAAGAAATAGATAATTTTAATCTTATACAACTTCCATAGAACAGAAAAAGAGTGAATAGTCCCTAACTCAATTTCTGAGGGTAGTTTACACAACCTGCCAAATCAGTTTCTTAGAAGTACAAAATCCCAAATAAAATATTAACCTATTAATTATAACAATGTGTTAAGATGAATGATACATCAGGACCAAGTTGAGTAGTTTATTTTAGAAATGCAAGATTAGTTCAACATTAGAAAAATCTCTCAATATCAATTACTACTAATAAAGAAAAGCATTTGATAAAATTCAATATCTTGCTATGATAAAAGCTCTTAGCAAACTACTAGACTAAGAGCATCTACCCCAAACCATATTTAATGTTATATTTAATGGTCAAGTATGAAAAGCATCCCTTTTAAATTCAGAAATATGACGAGGATTCTTGCTATTGATACTTCTATTCAACATCTTATAGTATATTGTAAGACAGTAAGACAAAAAGGAAGAAAAAGAAAAGGACAAAAGGAATGAAAGATATAAGATTTGAAAAAGGAGAAACAAATCATAGTCATTCACAGATGATATGACTGTACAAAGAAAGGACCAAAGAGTTTACAAAGTTTTATAATTAATTAGTGAGTTTAGCAAGTCTGCTAGTTTAAGATTACTATATGTAAGTGAATTGCATTAGACTGAAAACATAATTACATTATAACCACCATTTGTAACACTAATGAAAAGTAAAGTACCTAGAAAAATTATTTTTAAAACTAATGTTTGACCATTAAAAAGAAAATTGTAAAGTTTATTTGAGAGTTCAACAAAATTTATATAGAAAAGCAAAGGGCCAAGAATATGTAAAGCACTCCTTAAGAAAAAGAAAATGTGGGAGTCTTAACCTACAGCTGTCTAAACATTATAAAGCTATAGTAATCAAGGCGGTGTGACACAGAAACAAGGAGAGACAAATAAAAATACAGCACCTCTCCCCTTATCTGACATTTCATTTTCTGTTGTTTCAGTTACTCGTGGTCAACTGTGGTATGAAAATATTATGATATTTTGAGAGAAAGAGACCATATTCATGTAACTTTTATTACAGTAAATCATTATAATTGTTCTATTTTATTATTATTTATGGTTGTTAATCTCTTACTGTGCCTAATTTATAAACTTGATTATGGGCATGTATGTACAGGAAAACATATGGTATATATAGCGTTTGATATTATTTGTGGTTTCAGGCATCCACTGGTAGCCTTGGAGCAATTCCTGTGCAGTAAAGAATCCAGTGACAGACAAGTGTAAGTGATGACAGACTTGGTGCTACAGGTCGGTGAGGGAATGGATGGGGTGTTCAGAAATGGTGCTGTGACAATTGCATATGCTTATTGGGGGGCTAAAGGGGAAAATTGTGTCTGCCTCTTACAGCATACCCCAAAATCAAGGATTATGAACCTACATATGAATTTAAAAAACTTTGGTGAAAGGCAAAACTTTAAAATTGTTAGGAAAATGTATGAGAATGTTGTCATCGCCTTGAAGTAAGGAAAGATTTCTTAAAGAGGACATAAACAAAACAAACCATAAAGGCAAAGATAGATAATTAAATTACATTAAAGTTAAGATCTTCTGTTTATCAAGACATCAAGAAAATGAAAAGATAAGTCTAAACCAGTGATATGAAATGACAGAAGGTTACTACTGTATCCAAAATGGATAACTCCTAAACACTGTTAAGAAAATGGCAAACAATTTAGTACTAAGAAAAGAGGGAAAAAGGTCAAAGTATATGGATAGACATTTCATAAAGAGGAAAATTTTCAAGATGTTTATAAATCAAATGGGGATTCACAAAGTACTGAAAAGAGAAGGATGTAAGAATACCTAATAAGCTACTCACAAACGTGTTCAAAGAAGTGCTTTACTTGTCCTTGAAGAGAAGTATTTCCTTCTTATTCATGTTATTAAGTATTTTTTATTAATAGGTACATTTTTTTTTGTCTTTTTTTGTGACCGGTAAGGGGATCGTAACCCTCAGCTTGGTGTCGCCCGCACTGCACTCAGCCAGTTAGCGCACCGGCCATCCCTATATAGGATCCGAACCCACGGCGGGAGCGTCGCTGAGCTCCCAGCACCGCACTCTCCCGAGTGAGCCACGGGGTCGGCCCTTAATAGGTACATTTAATGGGTACTTTTTTCCCCAAAGAAAGAAATACATATAAGACTTTACAGAACCCTGAATTTCATCTGTCTTATAAAAATACATCTACCACGTAAGGTGAATCCAGGCAGTGATTTTGGATTCTGTTCTTACAAAAAGCTTTTTCCCAACATTTACGAAGTAGACAGGTGGCTAATGTACTGTGAAGAAGTTTTGGTTTACACTTCTGATATGGGCTGGGTGTTTTGTTTGTTTGTGTCTGTGCACTTTTTTCCCCCCATAAAGGACAGCGGTATGCGAGTATGGAATTTCAGCGGCTGGCTTCGCCCTGCCACTAACTTAATTGGGTAACATTTCTTCATCTTCTAAAATAAGATCAAGATTCTTATGTCCCCTCAAGCTTTAAATTTTGTATGATATTTATTTTCTTATGCTAAAACCTGTTAGACCTATTTAGCATTTAACTGGACCCTCCATGTAAATATCTCAGACCCGTTTTTCAAAGTGCCTATCAAAAATT
Source organism: Galeopterus variegatus (assembly GCF_000696425.1). Classification (NCBI taxonomy): domain Eukaryota; kingdom Metazoa; phylum Chordata; class Mammalia; order Dermoptera; family Cynocephalidae; genus Galeopterus; species Galeopterus variegatus. Next base: position 66,784 of record NW_007734470.1, read on the forward strand.
GCTTGAAAGGATAGATATTATACTGTACTATAAAGTACAGAATAAATATTTCATCTTTAGGTTACAGAGGATGTTAACAGTAGCATTTATTAAACCTAAGAAGATGTTTCAATTATAAATGTGGAATTTTAGGTAATATGTTAACAGCTCAATGTTTTGTTGGTGTGGTTATTTATTTTTTTAGATCTATTTTTTCTCGTCACGCTAAACTTTTTAAATATGAAGAGCAAAAATACAAATATGTCACACCATCGGAGAACGATCCAGCTGAAACAGCAGAAGAGGAAACACTGAAATATAAAACATTTACGTCAGAGAAAATGGAAGAAATTTATCTGGGTTACTATCCAGGTGTGGTGATTTATGTTTGCTTTCATGGAGGTGGAAAGAAGATTTTCATAGTGTTCAATTAAGAATATAAGTGAAATGTATTGAAATACTAGAGTCTGCTTTCAAAATATAAGGTCGGTATTTTACTAATTTCATTAGTCATGCAATTGACACCATCTTCAAATACAAAGCCTGCTTTTTAAAGGGAGCATAATCCAAATACTGACAACAATAATAAAAACAACAGGGATATCACTCCCACCAGAATATCGGACATTCCTACGGCGGTTTACGTAACTCCTGCACACATGCACGTCATCTTATTTTGTTCTGAGGTAAAGCCCTTAAAGGTTCAGCGTTCCCCTAAGTCCCCAGTGCCTCTGGCTGTGCTGTGACCTCCTTTATTTCTCTTTTCCACCGGTGTCCTGATCACTCCTCCACACACCTCCACCGTTTCAGTCTCCCTTCCTTCTCCCTTGCCCAAATTCTGACTTTCCCACTACTTTAATCTTTTTACCACAACTTCCTTTTTTTTAATCCACCTCTTTTACATCCTCACTTTCATGAGTTTCCATCCCCCTCTGCAGTACTTGTCCCAGAGGATGACTGTGCCCCTGTCCTTTAAGGTCCCCCGCACTCTGAGCTCCTGTCCTGCCGTGTACTCAGGAACGTGAGGCCCATCGTTACCTTCTCCCACGGGCTCNCCCTAAGTCCCCAGTGCCTCTGGCTGTGCTGTGACCTCCTTTATTTCTCTTTTCCACCGGTGTCCTGATCACTCCTCCACACACCTCCACCGTTTCAGTCTCCCTTCCTTCTCCCTTGCCCAAATTCTGACTTTCCCACTACTTTAATCTTTTTACCACAACTTCCTTTTTTTTAATCCACCTCTTTTACATCCTCCCTTGCCCAAATTCTGACGTTCCCACTACTTTAATCTTTTTACCACAACTTCCTTTTTTTTAATCCACCTCTTTTACATCCTCACTTTCATGAGTTTCCATCCCCCTCTGCAGTACTTGTCCCAGAGGATGACTGTGCCCCTGTCCTTTAAGGTCCCCCGCACTCTGAGCTCCTGTCCTGCCGTGTCCTCAGGAACGTGAGGCCCATCGTTACCTTCTCCCACGGGCTCCTTTCTACTGGCTCTTTTCTGGCAGCAGAGAAACGTGCTCCACGCGTCACCATCTTCAACAAAACAAAACCTCCTCAGGAACGTGAGGCCCATCGTTACCTTCTCCCACGTGCTCCTTTCTACTAGCTCTTTTCTGGCAGCAGAGAAACGTGCTCCACGCGTCACCATCTTCAACAAAACAAAACCTCCGGACGCATCTTGAGTCCTGTGCCCCCTTCTCGCAGGGGCCACCTTGTGGTTGGGCTTCTGGAAAGCGGAGCCTCGGCTTCCTGAGCCCACTTCCTTCCAGCTCACTCCCCAGCCTGGATTCTGCCTCCTTCCCTCGGCTGATCAGCCTCCTCCAAGTTCAGCAGGTATCTCCTCAGGGCTAAATCCTTATAAAAACAACTAATTTACAAGTGAAACAGTCTTGATTTTACTGCAGCATTCTGCAGCATTTTATGCTTTTGTCCGTTTCTTTCCTTTCTTTTCCCATGAATCTTTAAGAAAAAGTACTCCCCTGTCCTTTTTACTTTTCTATCTGATCTTTTTCAGCCTCTTCCATGGGTTTTTACTCCGGTCAACTCATTCAGTTTTGTTGTTTGTCAGGTTTTTTAGGGTCTGCCAAAATTAGTGTTCCCTCTCTTCTCTGGACAAGACCATACTTTGATTATTTTTAATAGCTATATATTTCCTCCTTTTATTACCTATTAAGTACGTACCATAAACAATATTTAGGTAACACCTGCAGTTTCCTTCAGCCTCTGTCTGAAGATGGGTATGTTTGGTTTCCTGAAGGGGCCTCAGCTCCAGCACTTCTGACAGATTAACCCAGAGGGGTCATGTGAGCCTTACAGCTAAGCACTTGCAGGCCTGACAGAGCTTCCCTTCCAACTGAGACCTTCATGGAGTACTCTGACCCCTTGGTTATTTTTCTCAGGAAAAAGACTACGTAGTTATAGGTCTGGATAGGAAGAACTTATTGGCTATGTTCAGGATTTTTTGTACTGTGAAGATAGGAGCCATTGAAAGATTTTAAGCAAGGAGTCAACATGATCAGGTTTTTATTTTGTTATATTGTCTCGTATGGTATTTTTTGGCAGTTGGCCAGTACGGGGATCCAAACCCTTGAACGTGCTGTTATCAACACCATGCTCTACTGAGTGAAGATTTCTAATTTTAAAGGACCACTCTGGCCTTCGATTGAGGAATAGATTGGAGGGGAACAAGATTTGGTATAGGAAGACCAGTTAGGAGGCTTTAGATGTTGTGAAGGTAAAATGATCAGTTATGGTGATGGACTGGTGAGAGGCAGGGAGGTGTCAAAGACGATACCTAGTATTCCAGGTTGTTTAATACAGTAAATAGTGGTGCCATTTACTAAGATAGGAAGCCCTGATAAAAGGTCAGGATTTGCAGGGTAGGGGGAGTACAATTTTGAATGTGTTGAATTTGGAGAATCTGGTATATACCAGTGGAGATGCCTAGGAGCTCAGAGAAGTTAGGCCTGAGAGGATATAATTGAGAATAATCATGTGAGTGGAAGTTTAAGCCATGACCATGGGTGATCTTACCTAGGGAGAGTATATAAAGTGAGACTAAAACATGGCAAAGGAACTATAGCAATTACAAGCCAGAAAATGAGGGGTGACCACAATGTATGGGGTTGGTGACAGAGTTAGGATGAACAGGATGACGAGGAACAGATGAGTGGGGGGTGTCACAGAAATGAAAGGAAAAGATTATATCAAAAGAAGGAGTGGTCTAAAGTATCATATAACACTTGTAAGTCAGTAAAATGAGCAGGAAAATGTCCACTGAATTTGTTGACCTCAAGAGTATGGTCACTGTGTGTATACCACATCTTCCTTACCCAGTCTTATGACAGTGGACATTTAAGTTGGTTCCAGTGCTTACTGCTATACATAGAGCTGTGACAGACATGGGAGGTCAGGTATCCCTTTGACATGATGATTTCCATTCCTTTGGGTATGCATATTATTTAAGGTGGGAGCTGCTTGGTTATGCAAATAAGAAACGATTAGTTAATAGCATAGGCATGAGGAGATGGGTTCTAAACAAAAGGTGGAAAGGGCTGATTTTTTTTGAGCAAGAAACAGTCACCTTGTTTAAGTCAGGAGGGCAGGAGGAGAAGATGGCTGCATAAGTGGGTTGCTTGGTTTGCTTGGCAATGGCAAGTTGAAGGAATTCCCATCTGATGCCTTTTATGTTTCCTGGGAAGAAAGTACTGAGATCGGCTGAAGGAGAGAGACCGGATGGAAAAGGTTCAGAGATCTGAAGAGTGTGGAAAATCTGAAATAGCCATTGAAAAGGGAGAAGAGCAACTTAACCAAACAAGAGGATTTCTGGTTTGTGTTCAGGGTCCGTTTGTGGTTAATTAAAATGAGTTTTGAGGGTTACTAGTCCACCTAGCTGTGGGCCTTTGTCTGATAGCACTGGGATGTGCAGAGGCAGGTACAGGGAGCACACAGGGTTAGGCTCATCCAGGACTGGTGTTTTGCCATACAGGCGAGACCAAAAGAAAGAGGGAGTTCAGGATATTGGCAAAAGTGTTGTGGAAAGATGACATAACCTAAGTCAGACAAAGAGAAAGGTGAAAAATGATAGAGGTATGATGGATTGTAAGAAACTAAAGAGTCAGTGAACTGCTGGAGGTCCTGATGGGATCAAAGAATGGCTGGAAAGGATACAGGGTTAATGACAGAAGCTTGAGGAGGCTAAACTAATTTATTTTGGAAAAGCCAAAGAGCTACTGACTAGAGAAAATGAATAAAGATAAAAAGAAAAAGCAGTCAATGAATAGAAGACAGCCGGTCCAGGCTGTATATGAGAGAATTGTTTGAGCAGTATGGAGTAGGACTTTGGAAATAACTGCCTTATGTGTAAGAGACAATTAACGTGCATGCTATTTATTGAGCAAATCCTGTGGAAACTGTCCTAAGGACCTGGTATAACAACCATAGAAAGTAATTGTGCTCTTATTCCCACTTAATAGATGAGGAAAGTGAGACATGGAATATTTAGGGAACTTGCTCAAAGTCACACAACTAAAAACTGGCAAAACTGAGGTTTAAACCCAGGCAACCTGATCACCGGGTACTGATTTGGAAAAGACCGTTTATTAAAACCTTTTAAAATCCTCTGCTATGGATAATGGCTACTCTGCTTCCTTCCCAGTTGGTGCTTTCTTGAGACCCTGCAAATTACTGTTGATTTTGTTGAGGTGGAGAGTAGGAGGTACGCAGGTGCATTTAACATGGGTTCATGCAGAAGCAGGACCTGAAGGTGGCAAAAGAGACCTGGCTGTATTCTGATGGCCCTTCAATGTTAGTATTTAAACCACTCTGCAGACAGACTTTAAAGTGGACAGAGAGAGAGAGAGAAGGTGTGTAGAGGGTTAGAAATCTTGATTCTCATTTGATCTTTAGACAGGGCTCTTTAGCTAAAAACTTATGGGACAAAAGTCCTTAGCTATAGGGCAACAACTCACAGCTAGCGAGGCAGAAAGCCTCCCTAATCACTTCTAACCAAGTATGTGTTGATTCTCAGTTGATTTTTAGTATAAGGTTTTTACATAATGCATGTTTGGGACAAAAGTCCTCAATTAGGAGACAACGGTCTACAGCTAGGGGGTAAGAGCCCATTGAATCAACTCTAATCACTGTTTAGGTAAGGGAATGTATACACTGATTACTAACTGGTTGTTAATGTATTGATTTCATTAAAAGATTTTTTTAAATTGCTGTAGGAAAATATGTAAGAAATGTTTGCTGAAGAGAAAGCTTTTTGTTAATGGAAACTTAAGGTGCAATCACAGATAGAATCATAGGAATGTAATGATTGCTTTAGCTGTTATAAAAATAGTTATATCTTAAGTTAAAGATAATGATCACAGTGTAACTAGTTTAACTTTTCACTAATTAAACTTTGGAATATCACACTGTTAGTTTTAATGATGTTACCGTGTTCCATTGTTTAAACTTTACTTAGCTATGGATAACTTTTGTCATGTTGCCCATGTCTTTGTGTCCTTTTGAAATGATTGAATCAACTGATTTTTCTTGTGAAACTTCCTTGTCTTTACAATAAAAAACAGAAGCTAACTTTGAATTGGGACTGTACCCAGTTTCTCCTTCTAACAGAGGAGTTGCTGAGGTGCAGTCCCTTTGGGCTTCTCATTGCATTTATGTTGCTTTGAGTAATCGTCTTTGCGTCTCCACACAGCGAGAAGTGTAACAGAGGGGTCCCAGCCACATCATCTATAGTGCCTCAAGAGTCATCTAGGAGGAAATTTTTACCAGGGATAAAGAGTTACAGAAGCATGTTTCATATTAATCTGGGCCAGTGTATTCCAGTAAAGAAGCATGATTGCACATGAAGCATAAGGAAAAAAAATTTTTTTTAATTGCAGCAAATATGTGAATTTTTAGGGCTGCTGTTAAATTTCTCTTATATTTAATTCTGGATTTTTCAGACTTGGGCACTTGGACCAGTTTTTATTTTTGTCACTTGTATCAGTTATTTCTATAACCAGACAGAATTCTTTTATGTTTAGTAAAGAAGTGCAGGGAAATTCAGCTCTTTCCCTCTAGCTTGGATGACCTATTTCTTAAATACTGCTCCCACTGCTGAGTCCATATACTCTGGTTTCCCTTCTGCTTGTAGGGCTGAACTATCTGAACCAGCAAAGCTCAGCCTCCCACTGTGCACCAGATCTCATCCCAGCTCACCCAATCAAAGATGCACTCAGCAGTTCTCCCCTCTGTGTCCAGCATTGCCAGTTCCTCTCTACAAACTCTGTTTATCAGCATACAAATATGCTGCTATTTCTCATATCTTAAAAAACAAAAACAAAAGCAACACACCCACTAGACCACACATCTCCTTTGAGAGACCACCTTATTTAGTTTTACTACCTGTTCTCGCTTCCTTCTTTGGACATTGAAGAATATCCATGATATTGCTTAGTATTTTTTAATGTAAAGTCTTTCCTGTCTCCTATAAGCATAGTTGACATTAACTGAGGGATTACTGTGTTAAGTACCATACTAAGTTTTCTGCAGTATCATCTCTTTCAATGCTCATACTAACCCTATGAGATACTTTTATTGTAATCTATGTTTTGCAGAAGACATTGAGGCTTTTATACTATAACTGGTTTCCCCAGTGTCACATAGACCATAAGCGAGGGGTATTCAGAACCATGTAGTTCGATTCCAGAGTTCCTATCCTTGCCACTGCACAACTTGTTTTCCTGCATAGACAGTTTATCACCAATTTCAAAATGTAAGGGAAAAAATAGAATTAGGGGAATAGTTTTGTCTTTGTGATGTACTTATATGTTGATATTATTGGCATAGCATCATCTTAAACTGTCTATTTGGTATTTAGAGTGAAAAGTTTAGTGAAATAAATGACAACAGCCTGCTGTGGACTGAACTGTGTCCCCCCAAATTCATATGTTGAAACCCTAATCTCTCCCTCTCTCTCCCACCATATAAAGGCACCTGAGAAAGTGGCCATCTACAAGCCAGGAAGAGAGCCCTTACCAGAAACTGACCATAAAGGCACCTTGATCTTGGACTTCTAGACTTCAGAACAGTGAGAATTAAATTTCTGTTGCTTAAGCCACCCAGTCTATGGCAATTTGTTATGGCAGTTTGAGCTGACTGAAACACGGACCCTGTCATTGTTACTTTATTTAGAGCTCTTCCACTCAATTAAAAGAAGTAACATCAGTATTGTTTTATTGGCCTAAGTTTTTTCTCTTTCTTTTTTCCAATTTTTTTTTAATTATGGAAAAATACATATAATGTAAAGTTCACCGTAATATAATTTTAAGTGTAGAGTCAGTGATATTAAATACATTTATACTGGGGCCGGCCCAGTGGCGCACTGGATAGTGTGCCGCTTGGGAAGCGCGGCAGCGCTCCCGCCCGAGGGTTCGGATCCCACATGCAGACCGGCTCCCGCTCACTGGCTGAGTGAGGCGTGGGAGCAACACCGAGGTTTGCAATCCCATTGCCAGTCCCGGTCCGGTACGGGGGCAACACTGAGGGTTGCAATCCGTTGCCGGACACGGAAAAAAAAAAAAAGACAAAAGACAAAAAAAAAAAAAACATTTATACTGTTGTACACTCGTTGCCACCATCTAGCTCCATAACTCTTCATCTTGTAAAATGGTAACTCTACACCCATGAAACAATAACTGCTCATTCCTCCTGTCCCCTAAGCCCCTGACAGCCACCATTCTACTTTCTGTCTCTATGATTTTGACTACTCTAAGTATGTCATATAAATGGAATCATACGGTATTTGCCTTTTTGTCACTGGCTCATATCACTTAGCCTAAAATACTCAAGTGTTGCCCATGTTGTAGCATATGTCAGAATGTCCTTCCTTTTAAAGGCTGAGTAATGTTTCACTGTGTGTGTATTATATGTATGTATATGTAAACACACACACACACACACACACACACACACACACACACACACACACACACACACGCACACCCCACATTTTGTTTATCCATTTATCCACTGATGAACACTTAGGTTGCTTATATGTTTTAACTATTGTGGATAAAACTGTTACAGACATTGGTATACAAATATCTGTTTGAGACTCTTTTTTCAGTTCTTTTGAAAATATACCCAGAAGTGAAATTACTGGATCACATGATGATTCTGTTTTTAATTTTTTCAGGAACCACCATACTTTTTTCCACAGTGGCTGTCTGTTGTTATTAGAGTAGTCTTTATTTGTCTGATAGATCTAGTTGAATTATTGTGTTAAGTCTTCTATTTCCTTATTTTTGTTTGTGTTCTCTATTATTGATTTGTGATATTGAACTTTACTTATCCCTTCAATTGTCAGTTTTTGCTTCAAACATTTTGATGCTCTGACTTAGGTGCATAAATGGTTATAATTGTTATATCTTCTTGTATCGAACCTTTTAAATATATAATGTCCTTCTTTGTCTCCTTCATTGTCTTTTGTCCTCCTTTTCTTCTTCTTTTTCTTTTTTATTTAAAGTCTTTTTTGTCTTATATTAGTACAGCTTCCCCTGCTCTCTTCTGGTTACCTGGTTACCATTTGCACAGAATATCTTTTTCCATCCTTTGTCTTTCAATCAATTTGTGTCTTTGTAGATAAAGTGAGTCTCTTTTAGATAGCAAATAGTTGGATTGTGGCTTTTTTATTCATGCTGCCAATCTCTGTCTTCTGATTGGAGCATTTAATTCATTCACATTTAAAGTAATTACTGATAGCAAGGGGCTTGCTTCCATCATTTTGCTACTTGTTTTCCACATGCCTTATAGCTTTTTGTTTCTCATTTTCTGCATTACTATCTTCTTTTATGTTTAGTCAAATTTTTTATACTATGATACTCCCTTATCGCTTTGTCACTAGCCCTTTGTTATTGATGTCACAAAATCATATTTCTATACGTTGCAAGTCCCAAAACATAATTAAAACATAAATTATTTTAAATGCATTAGTCTCTTAAATTATGTAAAACAACAAAATGTGGAATTACTAACCAAAGTTATAATAATACTAGCTTTTAGACTACTAATTGTTTTAACAAATGTATTAGTGTCAAATCATGTAGAAAACAAAAAGTGGAATTACAAACAAAAAGTAGATTTACAAAATTGTTAAAGTAGTACTAGCTTTTATAATATCACATTGTTTTTTTAAAAAATGTGTTAGTCTCTTAAATCATGTCGAAAACAAAAAGTGCAGTTACAAGCCACTGTTACAGTAACACTAGTTTTTACAATTGCCTATATATTTACCTTTATTGAGATATTTATTTCTTCATATAGCTTTGAGGTATTGTCAGTGTCCTTTTATTTCACACTGCAAGACTCTCTTGATCATTTCTTGCAGGGCAGTCTAGTGGAAATGAACTCTCTTGCCTTTTGTTTTTCTGGGAATGTCTTAATTCCCCCTCACTTTTGAAGGACAGTTTTGCCAGATGAAGGATTCTTGGTTGGCAGCTTTTTTCTTTAAGTGTTTTGAATATATTGGCCCATCGCCTACTGGACTCCAAGGTTTCTGATGAGAAATCTGCTGATGATCTCATCGAGAATCCCTTGCATGTGACAAGTCGCTACTCCTTCCCTGCTTTCAAGATTCTCTCTTGAAAGAATCTTTGACTTTTGAAGGTTTGATTATAACATGTCTCAGTGCTGGTCTGTTTGAGTTCATCTTACTTGGATTTTGTTGAGCTTCTTGGATTGTTTATATTTGTGTCTTTCATCAAACTGGTGAGTTTTTAGCTATTATTTTTTCAAATATTCTCTCTTCTCCTTTCTCTCTCTCTTCTTCTTAGACTCCCTGACTGATGTTGGTCCACTTGATGGTGTTCCACAGGTCCCTTAGGTTCTGTTCACTTTTTTTCAGTCTTTTTTATTTTATTTTATCTATTCTTCCAACTAGGTAATTTCCATTGTCCTATCTTTGTTCACTGATTCTTCTTCCTGCTCATATCTGCCTTTGAACCCACCTAATGAATTTTTCTGTTCAGTCATTGTACTTTTCAGTTCCAGAATTTAATTTTGGTGGTCTTTTAGGGTTTCTCTCTTTATTAATATTTCCGTTTTGTTCATACATTCTTTTCTTGATTTTATCCACATCTTCCTTTCATTCTTTGCATATCTTTTATATAATATTAAAGTTTTTGTCTTATAGATCTGCCATCAGGTCTTTTTCAGGGAGAGTTTCTACATATGATTTTTTTTCCTTTGAGTTGGCCATACCTTTCTGTTCTTTCATATGCCTCATGATTTTTTTTGTTGAAAACTGGGTATTTGAATCTGCTAATGTGCTAACTCTGGGGAGATTCCCTACTTTTTTTTGGTTTTACTGTTTTACAGATTTTTGCCAATTTTTAAAAAGGGGATATTTATCTTTTTATTATCAAGTTGTAATTTTTTTATATATATATTCTGGATACAAGCTAATTCTAAGATATAAGATTTATAAAATTATTCCCCAATTCTATGGTTTTCTTTTCACTTTCTTTCTTTTTTCTTTTCACTTTCTTGATGGCATTCTTTGAACCACAAAAGTTTTTAATTTTGATGATGTTCAGTTTATCCATTTTCTTTCATTGCTTGTGCTTTTGATATCATGTCTAGAAAACCAATGCCTAATCTAAGATCACGAAGATTTACACTTATCTATTCTTCTGTGAGTTTTATAGTTTTAGCCCCCACTCCCACCCCCCAGTTTGGACTTGAGGCATCCAAGGGGAGAGACTGATGGGACCCAGAGCCCATGCCCAGAGGAAGGGGGTGCATGGGGTGTGAGAGGAGGAGCGGCTGGCAAGCAGGAGTGACTTGGATGAGACCCAGCTGGGAGGGGGCAGCTACACTCCTGGGATCAGGAAAGGGACCCTCAAGGAAGGGGGCAAGTGGAGAAGTGTCTGGAGGACTGGATGGGGGTCTTTGCAGGTGGTTTCTGGGATGAGAAAGTCTGGGGCAGAGCAGTGAGGAGTCTGCAAGGGAACTGTGAAGTGATACACTCTCCCCTGCTGTCCATTCCTCACCCACCTCCTGAGCCCTGGGGTCCTATGCCCCTGGGTCAGGGGTTGAACTGGCACAGGAGGGTCCAAGGTGGACGCTGGAGAGCAGCCTCTCTGCTCTGCCTGGTGCCTCAAATTCTGTGACAACTGCCATGAAGGGTCACACAGAAGCTGCATGGGCACCAAGTGAGAGCCCCGCCCTTTTCCCCAAGGGGGCCCCTCCCTGGGGTGGGTGAGGTCAACAGTCACAGCTTTCATTGTGACTCCACCCTTCCCTGTGTTCTGGCCACGCCCCCATTAGTTTCATCTTACTCATCCACCAATGGGCTGTGAGCATTGAGTCCATGCCCACTTCAGTGTTGCCTAGTAACACCCGCTGCCACCGGCTCTGGCTCAGTTGCACATCTACACCATTAGCTGAAGGAAGCGATCCCACAGTGCTTGGATGATGGTGATGCGGCCACCCTTTCCTCTTCCCTGCCCCGAGATTGCAGAGGAACCCAACAGAGGAAATTGGCTGTGGCCAAGAAAAAGGTATAGCATGTTTGGTCACAGGCCCCCAACCCAGCGCAAGGCCCCTCTGACAGTGGGACAGGGGCAGGGCTCTGTGTCACTTCTGAGGCACACAGGGCTTGCCCCTCTGTGCCTCTTGACTGCCCTCACTAATGTCTTCTCAGCCAACCCGGCCCCCTCATTATCCTAGCCGCTGCCCTCACCAGGCATCCCCTGTCATTTCTAGCTGTAGCCTGGCCTTTGACCTGATGACCCAGTCCCCTAAGTGTTTCACCCTCTTTCTGGCTTTTCTGGTCATGGCACAAATTCCCATTGGAAAGGGTACTCAGGACTATGGGACCCGGGACCAAGAGGTTTCTGGCTCCCTTGCTCCCTTCACTTAGACATTGACAATCTGAAAAGCCTACACTTCACCAGTGGGCTCAAAATGTTGACAATATCTCTGCGTGACAATTGGGAGAATGGGTTTGGTTTGGTTTTCTCCCAGATTTCTGCTCTCTAGAGACACTTTACAATTTATTTCTGAGTCTGTATCTCACATTAGAATTCCCTAGGATTCTGGGACCAGACCACCTTTCAGTCAGTGCCCTCTGGAGGGAGATGTGTTTACCGTCTGTGGAATAAATCCTGGGCAGCTGAACTTCACAGCTTGAATCTTGCCCAGATCATTTCAATCTGTGGTGCCACAGGATCCATAGGGGGAATCTTTCTGAAGCATCAGATTTGCTTGATCCTTTTGAGAGAGAAAAAACCTATTAATGTACTTAAGGGTGACATTTGCCTAGATTTGTAAGATCACAATAGACCTCTCTGAAATGATGCTTGGGTTGTCCTCTTTTTGTTAGGTCCCCAGATTTCTAAGGGTGTTCCATCACTGACTTCTACCATTAGGATACATTGATGTAAACGTTTGAGAAGTACTGGTGTGCAGCTCTCACAGCTCTGGAAGAGAGGACCCTAATGTATAATTTGTATTTTGCCACCTGGCAGCTGCAAATTCATGACAAATCCCCAGAAGACTGAATTTAAATCCATTATTGCCTTTTTTTCCATCATGTTATCAATCCATTTCTTCAGCCACTTAGCAATCATTGCAACACCTTATAGGGTTGCTGGTGGCATTAAATCAGATGGTATAAGTAAGAATATTTTGTAAAAACTGTAAAGTAGGATGCAAGTATAGGGGCTTATAGTTCCCCTGAATGCTTCTTTTTTTTTTTTCACAATTATGGAGGAAGTGTCAGGGACTAGTTAAGAAGTCTGGGTTTGAATCCTACCTCTCCCTCTGCTAAGGATATGATTTAGGACTCTTCTCTGAGTCTTCTCCTTTGAAGCTGTACACACAAAGGTGGGCCACGGGCTTGGCTCTCATTAGGTCCTGCTGCAGGAAGCACAGGATGATGTTGATAACACCAAGGTCCAGGGCTCAATCCCTGTATCAGCCAACACCTCCTGGGGAGAGAGGACAGTGGGGGAGAGAGAACTTGAGAAGTGGGCACAAAGGGGCTACAGGAGGAGGGCCTGGTCCAGGTCAGGCAGGAAAGAGACTTTTGCCAGTAGATGAGGAAGAAATGACATCAGAGGGCTTCACCATTGAGGGAGACAGAGCATCTCCACGTGCACTCTCATCTCTACTAGCCCATATCCACATCAGTGGGGAGGTCTTTGTGACTTCAGTTTACATGAAGGAGCTGGAGGTAAGTGCCCCTGCAGGCCAGCCTCCTGACCACCTCCCACAGTGGGGGCCGGGTACCCTGCTGTCCGCAGAGACAGCCCCCACCCCATCTCTAATGATTGCTCTCTCTACCTCTCCCCCAACCCTCCTCCAACTTCTCCTCTGTACACCTCAGAGCCGGTGCCTAGATCTAGCACTAGCCCAGTACTCCAGCTACATAGAAAACAAACGTAGGAGGAGCATGATGCAGGAATTGGAAAGAGTCCAGTGGGGTCCCCTGATTCCCCACTACCAATCCTGGGCTCCAATTTTCCCTTGGGGCTCTGAAGAAAGGGGCTGGGAGCATTGGTGCCAAGGGAGAATGGGGTGCTGGGGAGCCTAGGTCTCAGCAGGAGAGACCCCAGACCATGCAGCATGGCTCTTTCTGTTGCTGTGCTGACTACCCACTCTCTCTTCACCAGACACCCCTACTTGAGTCATTGCCACACGTGCCCTGAGCTGTCCCAGGAAACACTGCTGGAAACACTGGGCTGACTGTTGCCAGAAGCCCTGTGTTCCTGCCCTGACTTAGTTCCTGCTTTGCTTTGTCTTTGGTTTTGGACAAGCCTCCTCTCCTACTGGGCTTGGGTGTCCTGAGGAAGAATTATAGGGTGCCAAAAGTCCCTTTCAGCTCTACAAATTAAAGATTTCTAGGCACACTTGAAACATCAGGGAGACAAGGATCTTGCCTGTCCTTTTCATTCCTGGATCCCTGATATTAAAAACAGTCCCTGTCCCATAGTGTGTGGTTCGTGGTGAATACACACACCCTTGTGAATCACAAGCTGGGAGAAGGGTAGTCTTTCCTTTCTCAGCCTCCATTTCTAGAGGCTTCTATGGTTGTCCTTTAAAAAGAATCTATATTCAGACATTCAGCTCTGTAGCTGTGAGTGAAAACCAACAAAGATCCAAATTCTCTTTCCTTGGGAGTTCGAGGAGAGTTTGTCAATTTGCAACCCATAGGGTCTGAGAGCTTTTCCTTGAAAATCCATTCCTGTCCCAAGGGAGACAACCTCAGGCACTTTCCTGTGATTCTCCACACAGAAAAAATGGCGCCAGGAAACTTGATCAGCAGGGAAGAGGAACATGATTTCTTTGTTTGCTCATTCCATTTCTGATGGGCTTGGGGAAAGACTCAGGTGGAGAGGCCACAGGCTTGTCTTGCCCACTCCCAACCTGGAGAAGGCTCACCCCCTGCAGCCCACCCTCATCCCCACAAGGTCACTGAGAATCTGGTCTCACTTGTGAGCTTGTCCTGGAACATTGGTTGCATTCCAGGGTACTGTCCCTCACTGTTACATCTCTGCCTCCCTGGTAAGAGATGTTTCTTTCCTCTTCCTATAGCAGGAGAGTAGGTATCAGCAGGCAAACTCCCTGTGGAACAACTGCAGTGAGTGGACTGTATGGCATCTCTCACATCCACTAGAGAACCTTCCTCTCCTTCTCTCTCAGCACCTGTTTGGCTTTTATCCCAAAGGCTCAGATTCAGAACACGGAGGTCTTAATGTCCAAACAGGCACAGTTGCAGAGAGCCCTGGCTGATGCTCACCATGCAGTCTGGTGGAAAGCAGATGTGAATCTGGGCACCCTTCCTCCCTCAACCTGGTGCATTGGCAGGTATTTGGGGGAGTTCTTTGGGCTCCATCTTGACCCCTGTCATTCCAGGGGAGTGTGACCATCTGGTGAGCTGCCTGTGCTCATGTGAGCAGCAGATAAAAGAGCTGCAGGAATCTGACTGCTGTCTCCGCACAGCAGAAGGAGGCCGAGAGGGTGAGCCCAGCCACCTGCCCTCATGCTCGCGCCTCCACCCACAAGGGAAAAAATGGGCTTAGAGAATTAGATAGACCTGGATGTTCACATCCCAGCTGTAAGTGATCTTAGCTCTTAACCCCTAATACTTTGTATTTCATCTACAAAATGGAGATGATAATAGTAACTCCCTCCTATAGTTGGTTGTGAGGATTCAATGGATTGTTAGCATAGTGCTGGTGATGCACTCAATACAGAGTCAAATGATGGTGATGACAGTCATAACAATGGCAACATGACCCGATATCCCTGGGCCTCTGTCAGCCAGCTGTGAATCATGCCTCT
>NW_007734470.1:83474-87313 GCF_000696425.1 Galeopterus variegatus
AGCTCCAGATGAAAAATCTCAAGACATCCAAGCTCCTGCTATGACAAGTGAGTGGGTGCAATGCAGGGTTTTGGTTTTATGGGGGTGGGGTAGAGAGGAAGGTGGCAGCCTGTTCTGTTCTGCAGCCGCTCCCTCCATGGCTCACACCTCTGTGCTCTGGGCAGGTGCAAGCTTTGAGGAAGCAGCATGGCCTGATTCAGGTCCAGGAGACAGAGACCTGCTTGACTGATGTAAGCAGGCAGACTGGTAAGCTGGGGCTGGGATGGCCTGGGAGCAAGTGGAGGGAAGAGAAAGAGGTTTGCTTCAGCAGATGGCAAGTCTGCTCATCTGAGCCTCAGTGTCACTGTCTGCAAAGAGGGGTGGAGTGCCCATTGTCAGTCACCCACAGTTGTCTTGAGCACAAGAATGTGAAGAACTCTATTTGAAAGTGGTTTGAATGATTGACTATCATCTGGCTGTGAGGAATGATTAGCTAGGAAGCCATGGTCTGGGTCTAGGAGCTTGAATTAGGAGCTGTGGGTCGAGAAGAGGGTGTTTTGCACCTCCAGAGGCCAGAGGCCCTTATCATCTGATTCCTTTCTCAGTTGAACCTCCACCCCTGAAGCCTTGAGCAGGGCCTAACAAGGAAGAATGGTGGCTGCAGGTGGGAGCTGAGCAGGTGCAGAAGCATCTGGAGAGTCTGGCAGGTCAGCTCCAGGCTCAAGTAAAGGACAACAAGGTCTGAGCCACCTGAACCGGGAGCAGGAGGAGTGGCTGCTGGAGCTGGGGCAGCTGCTGGGCTCTGAAGCAAGCAGCACAGGCAGGTGCTGGAGGGCATGCAGTGCAACCATGCCACCACCAGCTGCATGCTGTCTCAGGCCCATGAGCTCCAGGAGCAGCTGTCTAAGCTGTAGACTGGCTTCATTAGGCTGGTGTGCCACCCACCCTGCCAGCCTGCCCTCCCCCCTCACCCCCTGGGCCTTTGTTTCCCCACCTGTAAAATGCTGTAGTGGAGACCTCACATGAAATGGTACCTGAAAAGGCACCCTGTGAGCCAGTGCCCTGTGCCCCCTTCCCTGTGCCATGGGTCTCCAGCTGCATCAGATGGCCACTTATTGCTTCTCTCCATCCAGACCAACTAGAACATGGAGGTCACCAGTGCACTGCAGTCAGGGCAGCATGTGAAGATGGAGCTGGCTGAGAAATTGGGCCAGAAAAGAAAAAAACAAAATAAGAAAAAAAAAATGAAGAAGAGGGGGGAAAACACCAAGAAGAAGGAGAAAACACCCAAGAGGTGAAAATGCCCAAAAGCAGAAGAAAACACCCAGCATAGGAAGAAAACACCCAACATAGGAAGAAAACACCCAAAAGAAAAATAAAACAACCAAAAAAGGAAGAACACCCCAAGCAGAAGAAAACACACAAAATATGAAGAAAACACCCCAAAGAGGAAGAAAATGCCCCCAAAATAAAACACCCCAAAGAAGTAGAAAACACCCCAAAAGGGAAAACCCCAACAAAAAAGAAACCCCAATATAAAGAAGAAAAACCCCTTGAAAGAAAAAAAAAGAAGACAACCCCAGCAAAGAGAACCCCAAAAGAAAGAAGAAAAAACCCCCAAAATAAGAAAACCCCAACAAAAAGCAGAAAACCCTCCAAAAAGAGGAAAACCACAATGATAAGAAAACCACAATGAAAAGAAGTAAAACTCCTCAGTAAAGAACCACCCCAAAAGAAGAAAACCCAAATGAAGAATAGAAAAATCCCCTTAAAGAAAACACCAACAAAAAGAAGAAAACCAAAAAAGAAGAGAACAAAAAAAGAGAAAACAAAAAAAGGACAGAAAAATACAAAAAACGAAAAAAGCAAAAAAAAAAAAAAATCCAGAAAAAATACACCAAAGAAAAAAATAGTAAAAAACAGAGAGAAAAAACAAGCAACAAGAAAAAACAAAGAAAACATAAAAGAAAAACCAAAAATAAGAAAACAAGAAAAAACAAACAAAAAAAGAAAACAGCAGGGTGCCCTTACCAGTAGTCCAGCCTCAGGGGCCTGTAGGGGAAGACCAGTACAATTGGTCCCTAGGGTCAGGCCATGGCAAGGGGGCCTTTAGTGCCAGGGCAGGCCAAGGAAGCACTTAGGGCAGGCCTGCTGGGCCAGGGGTGCCTTTAGTGGCAGATGAGGCCAGGCAAGGCCAGAAGGGTCTTAGAGGCAGGTCAGGCCAGGCCAGGGCTGCTCTTAGCATCAAGACAGGCCAAGGGGTCCCTGGACAGGCCAGTCAAGGGCACACTTAGTGGCAGTGGTGCCCTTAGTAGTAGGGTGGCCCTTATGGCAGTGGTCCACTAGAGGCAGACCAGTAAAGGGGGGCCACATGGAAGGCCAGGCCAGTGGGTTCCTTGGGCAGGACAGGACAGGCTGGCCTTTAGTAGTAGGAGGCCCTTGGCAGCATGCATGTCCAGGGCAGCAATTAGTGGCAGGCAAGGGCCTGGGGGCCCTCGGGGCAGGTCAGGCCATGGGGGCACTTACTGGAAGGCACACCCAGGCAGGAGGACCCTTAGCACCAGTCCAGTCCAAGACAGAGGTGGCCCATAGTGCCAGCACAGGACAGGCCTGTAGGGCCCTGTGGACAGGCCAGGGGGGTCCTTGGCTCTGGGCCAGGCCACACCAGGCAGGCCCATAGTGCTAGGGCAGGCCAGGCCTTCGCCCATAGTGCCAGCACAGGACAGGCCTGTAGGGCCCTGTGGACAGGCCAGGGGGATCCTTGGCTCTGGGCCAGGCCACACCAGGCAGGCCCATAGTGCTAGGGCAGGCCAGGCCTTCAGGATCCTAGGAACAGGCGAGGCTACGGGAGCTCTATGGGGCAGGCCAGGCAGGGCCAGGGGTGCCTTTGAAGCACTTCAGGCCAGGCAAGGGGGTACTTGGGGTAGGCCTACCTGACCAGGGGAGCCCTAGTGGCAGGCCAGGCTATGCCATAGAGGCCCTAGGAGCAGTCCAAGCCAGTCTAGAGGGTCCCTAGAGACAGGTCAGGCCAGGGGTCCCTTAGTGCCAGTTCAGGCCAAGGAAGCACTTAGGGCAGGCCTTCCAGGCCAGGGGGCTCTAGAGGTGAGGGCAGGCTGTGCCAAGGAAGCACTTGGGGCAGGTCTGGCAGGCGCTTAGCAGAAGGGGGCCCTGAATAGTAGGTCTGGCCACAGAGTCCCTTAGCACCAAGTATGCTAGGCTTGGGGGACCTTAGTACCAGATCAGGCCAGCTCTGAGGCAGGCCTGACCAGTGTGTCTGTGGTATAGGCCTGTCCAGGCCTGCCCTTAGTGACAGTGGGGCTATTAGAAGAAGGCCTGGACAGGGCAGCCCTTAGTGGCAGGCCAGAAAACACCAGATGCCCTTTGTGGCAGGGCAGGTGAGGCCAGGGGCTCTCTTAGAGGCCAGGCCAGGCCATGGGGCCCTAGGGGGTCCCTCTTTCTTTTTCTTTTCTTTCTTTTCTTTTCTTTCTTTTTTCTTCCCTTCCTTCCATACCTCCTTCCTTCCCTCCCTTCTTCCTTTCCCTTCCTTCCTGCCTTCCCTTCATGTCTGTCCTCCCTTCCTTTTCTTTCTTTCTTCCCTTCCTTCCTTTTCTTTCTTTTGATCCTTTTCTTTCTTTCCTTCCTTCCTTCCCTCATTCTTTCCTTCATTCCTTCTTTCTTTGCTTCTTCTCTTTCTTTTTTATCCTTCTCCCTACCTTCTTTCTTTCCTTTTTCTTTCTTTCTTTCCTTCCTCTTCTTTTTTTCCTTCCTTCTTTCCTACTTTCTTTTCTTCTTTCATGGGTGATCAATCTCTCTCTCTCTCTCTCTCTCTCTCTCTCTCTCTCTCCCCCCCCCCCCCCCCC
>NW_007734470.1:88008-92723 GCF_000696425.1 Galeopterus variegatus
CCCCCCCCCCCCCCCCCCCCCCCCCCCCCCCCCCCCCCCCCCCCGCCTTCCTTCTTTCTTGGGGCCCCTAGGGAACACTAGGCAAGGGGAGCCCTTACTGGAAGGTCAGACCAGGCCAAAACAGGGAGTTACTTAGAGTCACGCCAGTCCCAGCCAGGCAGGCCCTAGGGGGGTTCTTTCCTTCCTTCCTCCCTTCCCTCCTTCCTTCCTCCCTGCCTTCCTGCCTTCCCTACCTGCCTTCCTTTCCTGCCTTCTCTTCCTGCCTTCCCTATCTTCCCTTCCTTTCTTATCTTTATTCCTTCCCTTCATTCCCTCTTTTATTTCTCTCTCTTCCTTCCCTCCCTCCACCCTCCCTTCCTGTCCTCCCTTCCTGACTTCCCTTCCTGCCCTCCCACCCTTCCTGCCTTTCCTTCCTGCCTTCCCTCCCTTCCTGCACTCCCTTCCTACCCTACTTTCCTGTCTTCACTCCCTTCCTGCCTTGCCTCCCTACCTACCTTCTCTTCCTTCCATTCCTGCCTTTTCTTCCTTCCTTTCCTTCCTTTTCTTTCTTTCCTTCCTTCCATCTTTCATTCTTTCCTTCCTTCTTTCTTTCATTCCTTCTTTCTTTCCTCCCTCCTTCCTTTCTTCCTTCTTTCCTTTTTCTTTCTCTCCTTTTTCTTTCTTTCCTTCCTTCTTTTTTTCTTTCTTTCTTTCCTTCCTTCCTTTCTTCCTTCCTTCCTTCCTTCCTTCTTTCTTTCTTTCTTTCTTTCTTTCTTTCTTTCAGGTCTCTTTCTTTCTATCTCTTTCTTTCTTTCTTTCCTTCTTTCTTCCAGCCCACCTAGGTCCCTCCTGGCCTGCCCTGTTACTAACAACACCCCTGGCCCAGCCTCCCATTGGGCTCCCAAGAAAGAAAGATGCACCCTAGGGTACCCCCCACCTGGACTGCCTCTAAGAGACCCCCTGGCCTGATCTGGCCTGTGCTGCTACTAACAGTGCCCCAGGCCTTCCACTAACAGTGCCATGGCCAGGACTGCTGTTGAGGGCCCCACTGCCACTATAGGAGGGCCTGACTAAGTGTACAAAAGAGACTCACTGGATGGGCCTGTCTCAGGGCTTCCCTGGCCTGGCCTGGCCTGCCTCTAAGAGACCCCCAGGGCTGGGAAGGCCAGTCTTCCATTTCAGACCCAAAGATCTAGGCAGACAAAATGGTCTTTTGGAACTGGCTTGAGGAGCCCTCCAAAGGCTTCCCCATTGGGGTTTGCTGATCTAATTATGGTTCTTTAATCTGTGGATTGATGTATTACAAGAAGGCAGGCCAGGCCAGGGGGGCCATAGCACTAAGCAGGCCAAGGAGGCCATGGACCCGGCCATTCAAAGAGGGCCCTTAGTGGCAGGGCAAGCCAGGCCAGGTGATCTCTTAGAGGCAGGCCAGGGGGGCTCTTAGCACCAAGACAGGCCAAGGGGCCCAGGGACAGGCCAGTCAAGCGGGGTACTTAGTGGCAGGGATGCCCTTAGTGGCAGGGTGTCCCTTGTGGCAGTGGTCTGCTATGGGCAGACCAGTAAAGGGGGACCCTATGGCAGGACAACCAGTGGGTTTCTTGGGTGGGACAGGACAGGCTGGCTCTTAGCAGTAGGAGGCCCTTGGCAACATTCTGGCCAGGGCAGTCCTTAGTGGCAGGTGAGGGCACAGGGACTCTAGGGGCAGGCCAGGCCATGGGTGTCCTTATTGGAAGAGAAGCCCAGGCAGGGGCACCCATAGTGGCAGGCCAGGACAGAGGTGGCCCAGAGTGCCAGGCCAGAACAGGCAGGCAGGGCCCTGGAGACTGCCAGGATGGGTCATGGGGGTCCTTGGCTCTGAGCCAGGCTGGTCCAGGCCAGCAGGATCCTAGGAACAGGCCAGGCCAGGCTAGGGGAGCCCTAGGGGCAGGCCAGGCAGGGACAGGGGTTCCTTATTAGCAGGCCAGGCCAAGTTAGGGGCCATTTGGGGTAGGCCTGCCTGGCCAGGAGTGCCCTAGTGGCAGGCCAGGCTAGGTCAGGGGGACCTTAGGAGCAGTTCAGTCCATTCTAGATGGTCCCTTGAGGCAGGCCAGGCCAGGAGCCCCTAGGGGCAAGCAAGGCCAGTGGGGGTCTTAGTGCCAGGACAGTCAGGGGACCCCTTAGTTCCATGCCAGGCCAAGGAAGCACCTGGGGTAGGTCTAGCAGGCCCTTAGCAGAAGGGGGCCATTAGCAGCAGGGGTGCCCTGAATAGTAGATCTGGCCATGGAGGCCTTTATTGCCAAGTATTCTGTTATAGCCACACAAAACAGACCAAAACAGAAAATTGGTACCAGGAGTGGGATGTTGCTTATAACAGACACTAGTAAATGTGGAAACATCTTTGGAACTGGGTGTTGAGAAAAGTTTGGAGGAGTTTGGAGGACTCAAAAAAGGATAAAAAGATGAGGGAAAGTTTATGATGTCTTAGAGACCAGTTAAATGGTGGTGAGCAGAAGCCTTATGGACTGTAAAGACCATTTGAAGGAGGTCTCAGAAATAAGGAGTTTATTATAAATTGGGGCAAAGATCACCCTTGCTGTGAACTGGCAAAGAACTTGACTGCATTGTGTCCATGCCCTAGGACTTTGTGGAACTTGGAACTTAAGAATTGTGAACCAGAGTATTTGGTGGAAGAAATTTTTATGCAGCATGGCTACTTGTAACAGCCTACTCTGAGTTATGGTGGCAAAGGTATGACATAAAGCCAGAATTTAAAAGGAAAGCAGAGTGTAAAGATTTGGAAAATTTGCAGGCTGGCCATGTAGTAGAGAAGCAGAGAGCATTTTCAGAAGCAAAATTCAATGGTACTAAGAAGATTAACATAAAAGAACATGATTATCAAGAGAAGGAGAAAAGTGCCCTAAAGGCATTTTAGAAACCTCTGGGGCCAAGTCTTCCATTTCAGACCCAAAGATCTAGGCAGACAAAATGGTCTTTTGGAACTGGCTTGAGGAGCCCTCCAAAGGCTTCCCCATTGGGGTTTGCTGATCTAATTATGGTTCTTTAATCTGTGGATTGATGTATTATACCCATTTTGGAAAATCCTCAGCAATTTCACCTTCAGTGATGGCTTCTGTCCCCTTCTCTCTCCCTTCTCTGTCCCCCTCTGAGTCCAATTACCCATACACAGTTGTAATGAGGCTCATCCACCTCTGCTGCTTCTCTCTTCCTCAGGGAAGGCCCATCAGGGATTTGGATGGAAATTCTAGCAGGTCACTGGTCAACCATGAAAGACCGTGGCAAATCCACTTGTGACCTTTAGAGGTTTCAGCTTGCTGCTTTAGCACCCATGCCCTGCAGCTTTAAAATGTGGCAAAAATCTCAAGGGATGAGTCAGCTGGCCCTGTCCTTCTGGGGAAATATTGTCTCTGAAGCACTTTGAGATTCAGGCAGATTTTACTCTGACTTTTAGGAACCCTTGGCCTTGCTCCTCAACCCTCTATATTCATCCCCAGAACACAGAGAATGTCCTGTGGAAAATATCAACCATGTTGGTGCTTCTCAAGTTGTGTGATCTCTCATGTCAGCACCAGCCCTGAGTGACAAATGAATACTTCCCTGGTTTCTCTCTTCCTCACTTGGGCCAAGTGTGATCATCAGTCCCTGCTGAGAATTAGCAAAAACCCTGCCCTAGAAGTCTCCCTCTCTGAAATTCCGATTCATGTAATTATTGTTTCCTCAACTGTATCATGCCCTCTGGTTTCCACAATGATACATGCTTTGCTTTTTTGTTCAATTAGACATCAGTCCTGAAGCTCTTTTCATTACCAATAGGTGACTTCCTTAATTTTTATAAAAGTTAATAATATATACTTATGTAACCAGTTATCCCTAAACAGACACTGGCTGGTTCTCATTCTTTTGCTAACCAAACCTGCATAAATGAATATAGAGATAAATTTAAATGAGCCCAGTACAAAAGGCTTGAGATCTCCTTCCAAATTAAGACTGATAGCAAAACTGGGGAGGTAGTCAGATAATATGGTAAAATAAATATTTTTGAACTGTGCATTTTTTCACATGTAAATAGTTCTTTAAAATTTTTTAGTGGGGTATGTCATACTTAGAAAAGATTACACAGCATGTTTTAAGTTTAAATATTAGTGTTGTATAAACTCTGCAGACTGGACACACACTAATGAATAGACTGGGAAGATATTAGGTTCCCAGTGTGTCCATCCTGATCTCATTTCCTTCCTATCCCCAGATGTGACCACTATCAAAAATTTTAGTTATTCTTTTTGTCTTTACCATCAGCTATGTATCATTAAGAAGCGTTTTGTTTAACTTTGCCTCTTTTAACCTTTCCATGAAAGGATATTAATAGAATTACCCTGAACATGTTCGTCACTGGTTTCTCTGCCTCAGTCTGTTTCACATGTGCTGGGGTTTGAGACTGTAGGTCATCTAACTTACCCATCCATTCCAATGCTTATAATGTTGGGGCTGCTTCAAGTTTATTTTTTGCTCTTGTGAAAATTCTGCTCCTATAATTCATGTTTGTTTCTTTTTTTTTTTTTTCGTTAAATATTTATTTTGTCAATATACACTGTATATGATTATTATGGCCCATCACTGACACGTCCCTCCCTCCTCCCTCTCTCCCCTCCCCAACAAGAATGTTCTTTCCATTTGCTTCTTGTAACAACTTCAAAAAAGTATAGTTGTTATATCTTCTTCCCCACCCCCACCCCCGGTTT
>NW_007734471.1:0-984 GCF_000696425.1 Galeopterus variegatus
ACCATAAAACTACTAAAAGAAAACATAGAGGAAACACCTCAGGAAGTTGCACTGGGCAGAGCCTTTATGAATAAGACCCCAAAAGCAAAAGCAACAAAATAAAAAATAAACAAATGAGTTTATATCAAACCAAAAAGCTTCTACACAGCAAAGGAAACAATCAACAGAGCAGAAAGATAATCTACAGAATGGGAGAAAATATTTGCAAACTATGCATCTGATAAGGGATTAGTATCCAGAATATACAAAGAACTCAAACAACTTCACAGTCAAAAAAAAAAAAAAAATCCAATTAAAACATGGTCAATAGACATTTTTCAAAGGAAGACATACAAGTGACCATTAGGTACAAAAAAAAATGCTCAGCATCACTATTCATCAGAGAAGTGCAAATCAAAACCACATTGAGATATCATCTCATCCCAGTAGACTGGCCATTATTGAAAAGACTGAGAATAACAAATTCTGGCAAGGATGTTGAGAAAGGGGAACTCTTCTACACTGTTGATGGGACTGTGAAATAGTACAGCCATTATGGAAAACTGTATGGAAGTTTCTCAAACAACTACAGATAGAACTACCATATGATCCAGCAATCCTACTTCTAAGTATATACCCAAAGAAAGGGAAATCATCATGTTGAAGGGTTACCTGCATTCCCTGTTCATTGCTGCTGTATTTACAACAGCCAAGATGTGGAACCAAACAAAATGCCCATCAGTGGATTACTGGAAAAGGAAAATGTGGCATATATATGCAATGGTATACTATTCAGCTGTGAAAAAGAATGAAATTCTGCCATTTGCAGCAACATGATTGAACTTGGAGAAAATTATGTTAAGTGAAATAAGTCAGACACAAAAAGAGAAATACTGCATGTCCTCAGTTCTAAGTGGGTGCTAAGAAAAAAGGAAAGAAGGAAGGAAGGAAAGAAGGAAGGAAGGAAGGAAGGGAGGAAGGAAGGAAGGAAGGAAGGAAGGAAGG
>NW_007734471.1:2551-3656 GCF_000696425.1 Galeopterus variegatus
TCTGTATGAGATAAACATATTTTGTATGGAAAAATATATGTGCCTAATAATATTTTAGGCTGTTAACGAGTTTTGATAGTGATATAATGTCAATGGAATAAATGAGAGAAGAATCTTTCACTGCCCTGAAATTATGGTGCTACTTGATTTATAAAAGAAAAATAAAAACAACAGCAGTGAGCATAATAACAACAAAAACTGTTTTACAAAGCTGCATTTAGAGCCCTGGTAACAGCACAAAAAAGAAGGGTCTTCATCATTGCTCTTAATGAACTTTGCAATTGATTGAGGTAAAACATATGCATGAAACACAACAAATGTAAATCTATATATAAACAATTAAAGTATAGTAAGAAAAAATTAACACTGCCTTATTTACACATTTTTATTGGAATATGAGATTTTCTATTTAAGCTGATGTTCAAGGTAATTGACACTTGGTCCATCCAAATAAACTTTAGCAAAGGTTGCTTAAAATATCTTCGAAAGGCATTATTTGATTTAATACCAGATTTAGGGCTAACCAGGACTATTATTTCTTGTTCTCTGCATTAATATAGAAAGATTTGTCCCTGGGATTTTTTCTTTACCTTATGATGTCCAATTTACTGATTCTTGCAGTCTTCTATTTCCGAGTGCTTCAAATGAACGAGAGTTTAATAATTCAAATGACTGTTAGAATTGTTGATAATGTAGAATAGGTATGCTCTGAAGTTGGTCTTTTGATTTGAAATAAAATTCTAGCTTTAGTGCTTACATCTTTAGATGATAGAAAATGATTTATAAAGTTATTTATAAATAAAGTTTATTTTCTAATTACAGCTCAAGTCTTAGCTATAGATAAATTTTATGTTACTGTGATTAGAATAGCATAAAGAAATAATAAAATGCTGCTGAACTGAAAAGCAGTTCTCTTTGTGAGTATGGAACTAAATAATCAACATAATTAATAAGGAGGAGTATAGAGGATATTTTTAAGAAGGAAATTTTCTTCCAAGTGGCAAAAAAAAAGACACCTTAGATTATGAGGTAGGTAAAAACATTGAATTAATTTTATTATGATGTATTGATTTTGAATAATTGAAAAAGAGAAAATAAACATGGA
>NW_007734471.1:4314-6565 GCF_000696425.1 Galeopterus variegatus
AAAGACACATACAGAATAGATTAGTATTTAATTAAAGTTCTGATGTTGTGAATTACCCCAGTCATGCTTGATACTTTAATGTACAACACCACCACCGACAAAAACAAGAACACTTACTAAGTGCTTACCACGTGTGACTTTTTTGTATTATCTCGTTTATTTATGATGCATTGCTATGGAGCAAGAAGTAATTTGGTCACATCTACATAGCTAGTAAGTCTCTAAGCAATTACTACCACACAGAAATGCTTCTCCAATTTTTCCAAACCAATGTGAAGGGTGGCCTTCTGAGCAGTTTCTAATCTTCCTGCCACTAACCTTCCTTCCTTTTTCCTGTTTATTTCTTTGGTTCAGCCAGTCAACCTGAAGCTTAATGCAGCTTGTCTAGTGCTGACCTCCTGATTCTTTGTCCAACCTAGTTTATATGCGGCTAGAGGCTATTGTGAAGGAATACTTTAACCCATCCACCTCGTGCCAGGGGCTCTATGCTATCTTCACAGCCAGCAGTGCTGCCAGGCTTGTCTAGGCCTGTGAGTGATACATGTTATCATTACCACTCTATTTCTACCTTGTGAAATTAGGTAACTAGGTCATTTACGTTTGAAAAGACAATCTTCAGTGTGATTTCTTTTAACTAAAACTTTCTTTGCAAGGACTCAAGCATTGTCTTTCACAGATTTAGTATTATGCTAATTAAAAGTTGACATTCATTCATTCAATAAATATATGTGGTGAACCTACTGGTACCTACTAGGTGTCCTGTCTTAGGTGCTGTGTATATAACAGTAAACAATATAGGCAAAGTCTCTGCCTTTATAATCTAGTGGGAATAGTGGGAAATAGATACTAAGATATGTGATAGGTAGAAAGATAGGCAGGTAGACAGACTGATGGATGGATATCAGGTGTTGCTGACTGCTGTGAAGAGGACTAAAACAGGATAAGTATAATAGAAAGTATCAGGGGAAGAATTGCTATTCTATACAGTGTGGTCAGGAAGGACTCTTTTGGGCCGGCCCGGTGGTGCACTGCTACAGTGCGCCGCTTGGGAAGCGTGGCGGCGCTCCCTCCGAGGGTTTGGATCCCACATACAGACCGGCGCTCACTGGCTGAGCGAGGTGCGGGAGCAATACCGAGGGTTGCGATCCTGTTGCCGGTCCCGGCCCGGTACGGGCGCGACACTGAGGGTTGCGATCCGGTCACGAAAAAAGACAAAAAGAAAAAAAAAAAAAAAAGGAAGGACTCTTTGATAGAAATCTGGAGGAAAGTTATGTTAAGGCCATGGGCATACCAGATTAGAACACCAGATACTAAATTTTAAATTCCCTATCCTGTTATGTATTCCACAGTAAAAAAGATTCTGTCTACTAAGAAACTTTGGGTGCCAACAGTACCAGTGAAAAACATTTTTCCCACTACATGATTACATGGCTGGGACCCACAGCATGGTAATCTACATCTACAGCATAATTACAGAGAGCTTCCTCCCTATGTTTAATATCAAAGGAGAAACTTTATGCAAAGCATATTTTATTCCTAACAGAAAAGGAAATTTAAAAACCTTGAAGAAAAATCCAGTTCACTCGAATCAGCTCTCAAATAATTGTAGTTGAAAGCACATTCCCACCAGAGGTCAGCCTAACCACAGGAATAGATTGCTAATCTTCAAAGCAAATTCGTCCTGATTCTTTATAAAATATAGTATTGAAATTGTGACTTAAATCTCTTAAATCTCTTTATTTCTTTCTTGTTTTCCAAAAGCTTAATTGAAATGCTAAGATACTGTAAACATTGTGTTGTTTTGCATCACCAGTAACCAGGGAAATGCAAATTAAAACCACACTGAGATATCACCTCACCCCAGTTAGACTGGCTACAATCAAAAAGACGGAGAATAACATGCTGGTGAGGAAGTGGAGAAAAGGGAACACTCCTACACTGTTGGTTGGGTTGTAAATTAGTACAACCAGTATAGAAAACAGTATGGAGGTTTTTCAGACAACTACAGATAGCTTCTCCATAAAATCCGGCAAGGCCACTTCTGGGTATATACCCAAAGGAATGGAAATCATCACGTCAAAGGGATACCTGCACTCCCATGTTCATCGCAGCTTTGTTCACAATAGCCAAGATAAGGAACCAAGCTAAATGTCCATCGATGAATGACTAGATAAGGAAAATGTGGCCTATATAGGTGGAATACTACTCTGCCATAAAAATGAATGAAATTCTCCCATTCGCAACAACATGG
>NW_007734471.1:6575-11245 GCF_000696425.1 Galeopterus variegatus
GTACAACACCACCACCGACAAAAACAAGAACACTTACTAAGTGCTTACCACGTGTGACTTTGCTGTATTATCTCGTTTATTTATGATGCATTGCTATGGAGCAAGAAGTAATTTGGTCACATCTACATAGCTAGTAAGTCTCTAGGCAATTACTACCACACAGAAATGCTTCTCCAATTTTTCCAAACCAATGTGGAGGGTGGCCTTCTGAGCAGTTTCTAATCTTCCTGCCACTAACCTTCCTTCCTTTTTCCTGTTTATTTCTTTGGTTCAGCCAGTCAACCTGAAGCCTAATGCAGCTTGTCTAGTGCTGACCTCCTGATTCTTTGTCCAACCTAGTTTATATGCGGCTAGAGGCTACTGTGAAGGAATACCTCAACCCATCCACCTCGTGCCAGGGGCTCTATGCTATCTTCACAGCCAGCGGTGCTGCCAGGCTTGTCTAGGCCTGTGAGTTATACATGTAATCATTACCACTCTATTTCTACCTTGTGAAATTAGGTAACTAGGTCATTTACGTTTGAAAAGACAATCTTCAGTGTGATTTCTTTTAACTAAAACTTTCTTTGCAAGGACTCAAGCATTGTCTTTCACAGATTTAGTATTATGCTAATTAAAAGTTGACATTCATTCATTCAATAAATATATGTGGTGAATCTACTGGAACCTACTAGGTGTCCTGTCCTAGGTGTTGTGTATATAACAGTAAACAACATAGGCAAAGTCTCTGCCTTTATAATCTAGTGGGACTAGTGGGAAATAGATACTAAGATATGTGATAGGTAGAAAGATAGGCAGGTAGACAGACTGATGGATGGATATCAGGTGTTGCTGACTGCTGTGAAGAGGACTAAAACAGGATAAGAATAATAGAAAGTATCAGGGGAAGAATTGCTATTCTATACAGTGTGGTCAGGAAGGACTCTTTGATAAGGTTAACATTTGATCAGATCTGAAGGAAGCAAACGGAATACATACATGAAATCTGGAAGAAAGTTATGTTAAGGCCATGGGCACACCAGATTAGGACACCAGATAGTAAGTTTTAAATTCCCTATCCTGTTATGTATTCCACAGTAAAGAAGATTCTGTCTACTAAGAAACTTTGGGTGCCAACAGTACCAGTGAAAAACATTTTTCCCACTACATGATTACATGGCTGGGACCCACAGCATGGTAATCTACGTCTACAGCATAATTACAGAGAGCCTCCTCCCTATGTTTAATATCAAAGGAGAAACTTTATGCAAAGCATATTTTATTCCTAACAGAAAAGGAAATTTAAAAACCTTGAAGAAAAGTCCAGTTCACTCGAATCAGCTCTCAAATAATTGTAGTTGAAAGCACATTCCCACCAGAGGTCAGCCTAACCACAGGAATAGATTGCTAATCTTTAAAGCAAATTCGTCCTGATTCTTTATAAAATATAGTATTGAAATTGTGACTTAAATCTCTTTATTTCTTTCTTGTTTTCCAAAAGCTTAATTGAAATGCTAAGATATTGTAAACATTGTGTTGTTTTGCATCACCAGTAACCAGGGAAATGCAAATTAAAACCACACTGAGATATCACCTCACCCCAGTTAGACTGGCTACAATCAAAAAGACGGAGAATAACATGCTGGTGAGGAAGTGGAGAAAAGGGAACACTCCTACACTGTTGGTTGGGTTGTAAATTAGTACAACCAGTATAGAAAACAGTATGGAGGTTTTTCAGACAACTACAGATAGATCCTCCATAAAATCCGGCAAGGCCACTTCTGGGTATACACCCAAAGGAATGGAAATCATCACGTCAAAGGGATACCTGCACTCCCATGTTCATCGCAGCTCTGTTCACAATAGCCAAGATAAGGAACCAAGCTAAATGTCCATCGATGAATGACTAGATAAGGAAAATGTGGCCTATATAGGTGGAATACTACTCTGCCATAAAAAAGAATGAAATTCTCCCATTCGCAACAACATGGATGAGCCTGGAGAAACTTATGTTGAGTGAAATAAGCAAAGCACAGAGGGATAAGTACTACATGTACTCACTCATAAGTGGGAGCAAAGAAAGAAATAAAGAAGGAAAAAAAGACCACAATGGTTCATTGGACTTGTAGAGGTAGAGAGCATACTGAGGGATACAAAGTGGAGTGGGAGAAAGGGGTATGGTAAGGGAGGTTGCGGATAATTGGGTGGGGGACACGAGGTATAATCACAATTTGTAGTAATGGGCATGCTGCCAGTATGGAACTGGCCATCACATCATGGGCACAAGTGGTGAAAATCAGCTTTGTACCCCATGAATATTCATAACCAATAAAAAAATAATTAACTAATTAATTAACTAATTTAAAAAACATTGTGTTGTTTTGTTATAGCATCTAGATCTTGGTAATGTCTTCTGCTTATAAGGTGACTAACCATCCTGGTTTGCAGGAACTGAGGGAATTCTAAGGACCAGGGAGTTGGGCCTTTCAGTACCAAAAATGGGAATGTTCTGGGCAAACCAGAAGGAATTGTTCACTCTACTGCAGTGACTACTAAGCTTTTGTGTTTAGTCAGGAATACAATTTAGACATCTGGGCAACACAGATGTTCTGTTTCAGAAGGCATAGGAAGCTGAATTTTTAACAAGCTTCTTGGTAATTTGGATACAAGTGGACCTTGCTTCATAAAAACTGGTTGCAATATTTTGTATTTAAATTCTCTAAAAAGAGGGGTTTGTGATATTAACTTAAGAATATAGATACACACTGTAATTGAACAGAACAGTGATCTTATTTTATCTTTTCCTCAAAAAATTGCTTTTTCTTCATAACAAAGAAATTATTTGTCCCCTGCTAAATTAATTTATATATGAAGAAAAGTATTTCGTCCACTCTTTAGTAATAAAAAGCAGTAATATAATGTGCACACTAATATCTAATTTATAATCATAATAGTCTTATTTATTGACTGCTTACGATATACTAGCCATGTACTAGCCACTTTTACATAATTTTCTCACTTAATATTTAAAATAACTCTGCAAGGTAGGTACTATTTTTCACACATTACAAACCAGGATTCTGTAGCTTGAAGGAGTTAAAGTAAGTTTCTTCCACCACACAACTAGAAAGTAGCAATCTGGAAACCAAACATAGGTCTAGCACTCAAAAACCCATTTTCTTCTCTCTAAGACAATCATGTCATCTACAGATTTTAAACTTTTAACAATTTTCAGTGTTTCTCTCTCCAGGAATTAGCAGAAAAGTTAAAGAGGCCATATGTATTTCTTACAAAAGGAATCTCAAATATTTTTCCCATCAGAAATAATTAACTAGATGCAGATTCTGTACCTCTTAGCAAAAGCCTAAATCCAAACTCTGAAACTCAATCATTTACTTATGTCCATGGACTTAAGTCCAAGTTCTATCACCTTTGAGATTTCAGCCTTAAGTCATAAATAATCTTATTATTAGACCTACAGAGAAAAAGTTGGATCTAAGACTGGGCTAACTTAGATCTAAGACAGTTTGGGGTCATTATATAGATTATTGTCTAGTTAGGATTGGGCCATTTATTGAAATTCCTCAGTATCACCAAGAAGTGGGTCTAAACTAGGAAGGAAATGGCAGTAGATTCTGTTGCTCGTAGTTACCCCCTCCATCTATGATATTTTCATTCACTTGTTTAGGTGACAATTCACCTTGCACTCCACTTCTTACATTGTTGTTATACTCTCTGAGTCTGACTTTAACCTATAGACTATTAATTAAGTTGTGGCTGCACTCCACCACTCTCGGATTTGACAATTTACTTTAGTCTTGTCCAGTTATGTGGTGCCTAGGAGAGTCACCATATGCTATGTAGTTTATGGGTATATTTATCCATGAGAGGGAAATAAAGAGACATGGTATTTTATCTGTTCTAACCACAGAACTAACCTCTGTAGCTACATTGAGAAACTTCAGAGTCTCAGAGGAGAGTTAAATAAGTGCTATTTTGCATCCCTGTTTTCCATAGGTATTCTATTTTTAAGCCATAAGGCATGTGGGGGGTGTAGGCCTGTTACCAGTATTTCATTCCTCCCTTGTGGTGGAGTCTGCTTTCTTCCCTTTTCTCTCTGTAGTTCTTCTCCTCCTAAGCCTGGCTAAAGAGTGGGACACAGTCTCTGCTGCCCCTTGCCCTCTATGAAAATTAGCACACTGACTTTTCAGTATTAAGGGATTTATTGCTCATCGATTCTATTCACAGAGTACCTATTGTTTGAGACCTTCCATTTGAAGTGGCAGGAATTTTATGGATCGTTCTGGAGATTAAGTTGAAGAGTTGGGTTGAGAGTGATGATGGGACAAATCTACACAGTAGGTCAGTAGTGTGCAAAGTGTGACCCACAAAACTCTGGGGTTCCTGAGGTCATTTCCATAAAAAATTTTTCACAGAAAAATATGAAGCTTTTGTTTCCTCTTGTTCTTTCACAACAGTTTTCCAGAGTACTCATGATGTGTGATATCACAATTTGTTGAATGAAAAGCAGATATCAGAATCTATTAGTCATTTTCTATTAAGCCATTCATTAGAGGGATTTTAAAAATATTAAATAATGCCACTCTTCTCACTTAAGTTTTTTACTTTGGCAAATATGGCTATTTTTTCATAGAAAATATGTTATTTATGTTTACTTGCAATGGGTTTAT
>NW_007734471.1:11383-12434 GCF_000696425.1 Galeopterus variegatus
AACTGTGAGAATTGCTTGTGTAGACCATTAGGTTAAAGATCACCTAAAAGAGAGGAAACAGGAAAAAACCAAAGTTAAGAATTAAACTTACAGTCAAAGTATTAATTCAAGAAAGTCAGCCAGAAATAAGACTAAAGTCAAAAGTCAACAATCAAAGATAGATTAAGCTAGTAGAAAAGCAAACTTCAACTTCCCTGAAAATGGAACAGTCTAGACTCAGGGACCTTGACATGGTGTTCTAGTCAGGGCTTTCCAGAGAGACAGAACCAATAGGATATAAGTAGATATATGAGAGGGAATTAATTAGCAGAATTGGCTCGCGTGGTGATAAACATTGAGAAGTCCAAAGATAGGCCATCTGCAAGCCGGAGAACCAGGGAGGCTTAGGAGGGTTAGAGAGGAAGACCTTGTACCAGGAGCTAGATCTTCAACAAATTAGGGAATTGAGAGGGAAACTGACACAAAAGCTAGATTGTCACATAAATTGAGAGCAAAAGCTTCAAAAAAGCTGGCATTTTTGTTCACATCTCTTTCTCTTCTGAGAGAATATAGGCTCCAGAAGTAAGGGATACCAATGTATTCATCTTTGATTCCACAGTACTAAGACTCTCAGGATGAGGGTGGGGAGAGAGAAGGAAAAGAAAAAAGAAAGACACACTGTGGTGTAGCCACCTGTGAGGCTGAAATGAACCTAAGAAGGGGGTCATCGGAGAACTTTTCATTTTTTTAATAATGTGAAATAGACTTGCATTTTTGTTTGTTTAAAAACAAGGGAGATTGAACTAAAGCATTTTGTGCTTCCTTTACTCTTAGATGTTTTACTAAAATATTTAAAAAATAATGAAATGTTGACATGACATTAATATTACATGCATGAAAATCTGACTTCAAAGAGTAGCATTTAAATCACAGGCAGTGAGAATGCTTGAATTATCTTTTTTATGTTGATGTGCTTGTTTGTGTTCAACAGTAGGTGAACTTGTTGCTCTTTTGGTTTCATGTTTCATTTCTCTTTGAACTAACCCCCCCCCTTTTTTTTTTTAGCTAAAGA
>NW_007734471.1:13195-14204 GCF_000696425.1 Galeopterus variegatus
TCATGTTTCATTTCTCTTTGAACTAACCCCCCCCCCTTTTTTTTTTTAGCTAAAGAAAACAAATGATGGAAAGAGGATCAATTCTTGAGTTGCTGACCCAAGGTTTATAA
This sequence comes from Galeopterus variegatus, assembly GCF_000696425.1. Lineage (NCBI taxonomy): Eukaryota > Metazoa > Chordata > Mammalia > Dermoptera > Cynocephalidae > Galeopterus > Galeopterus variegatus. Next base: position 13,306 of record NW_007734471.1, read on the forward strand.
AATGAATTTACAGGTGAAATTGTAAATTTTCGATGGATGTACATGTTCTTGAATCTAAATAGAGAGTAGATTTTTAAGGTCATCATACAGGAGTCATCATATAGACAAAAAATTATTTTTATAAAAATGACTGGAATGAGAATTCCATTGTGAAAATAAGGTTTCTGTGGGAACTTAGAGTTTGGGCAAATATCATTAAAACCACCCTCATTTACATATTTTGCAGCTCTAGACCTGTTCTTTCCCCAGCTTCTTAGAGCCACAGTCATTAACCTCCTCCTCAGGCTTACTCTATTCAATTCCCAAACAAATCCCACCTTGAGGAAAGAGAGTGTCTCACATTCCTACCTTGCCTTATCCAGAATTAATCTCTTTGACTCTTTGGGCTTCTCCAACAGAGTTTCTAAACCTAGTTCCTCATGATCTTGGTTCTAGGCTGCAGGACAGGATTTCTATCATGGTCCACATTCTAAGATTGTAATTCTGGTATACTGTTTAGACCTCTCATTCTCTCCTGAGGCCCAAGTTTATTTCCATGGGCTATGGTACTATATTCAATCAGTTAGGGTCTTGCTCCCTGTAAGCAAATCTCCCAGGTAATACATCTTTTATTTCCTTGTAACTGTGTTGCTTGCACAGTTGGCACACCCTGCTACTTTACTCAACTGATGCCAATCATCTGCTGAATCAGACCCTGGGATTGGTAAGCCCTCATTGACATACATTGCACACTATTTATGCCCCCCAAAACTCAGCTTAGTGTTGTTATTCCTAACCCCTGACCCCTTCACTGTCTCCTTGGAGGAATGCTCCCTTAATCCACTCTGATTAATGATGTGCTATGAAAGTGAAGCCTGAATCTTCAAGGGGCCTTATTTAATCTTGTTTCTGTAAAATAA
>NW_007734471.1:14717-40332 GCF_000696425.1 Galeopterus variegatus
GCTATGAAAGTGAAGCCTGAATCTTCAAGGGGCCTTATTTAATCTTGTTTCTGTAAAATAAATATTAAAATAAATTGAAGAAAAAGAAACTTAGTGTGTGTCTTTGGATTCCTTCAGTTGCTAATTATGTAAATCTGATTATACTAGCATAAGCAAAAAGATAATTTGTTGGCTTTAAGGTTGGGAGTCTATAAATGGGTCTAGCTTTAGGCATGGCATGATTAAGGATATCAAATAATATCATCATATTCTGGGTTTCTTGGCTATGGGTACATCCTCTTGCTTTTATTCTTCATAGTTGGATTTTTTTTAACCCTGACTAATGTCCCCCTAATTTAGCAACCCTATCAAAAGAAAACCTCCCTCTGACAAGTTCCAAATATCTACCTCAAGACTTATTTGGATCCTCTGACCCTACTTGTATCAACCACTGTGGTCAGGAAATGAGGAGCTCTTATTAGCAAGGTCTCAGACCACCCATGGTGGGAGGAGAGGTCAGGGCACTCTGGTTGGACAGCTGAATTCATGTGTTCACACTGAGAGGGGAGGGGAAGATCATGCACAAAAAAGCAGGATACAATTTCCATAATAAGAGGGAAGGGATGCTAGGAGAGAATTTCAGCTCACCACTTCTGAAGTATGGTTAACCCCTGTCCTAAGCGTGCTTCTCCAAGTTGCATTTAAGGTAACCAACTGAACCAGTTTGCCCAGAACGATTTTGGTTTTAACACTGAAAATGTTGGACCCCAGGAAACTCCACAGTCCAGGCAAGCCAGGATGATTAGTCACCCTAGGTTGATATATAGGGCCCCAGATAAAAGAAAGAAGCATCTTCATAAAAATCAATTTTATTTAAGTAAATATTTTTGTTTAAAATGTATTTTGTATTAAAATTATGGATACATTTTGTGATGTAGAATGTGAAATTCTCATGAATTTCTAATATAAAGTTTGAAACTTCCAAAACATGTTGTAACTACAGAATGCTCTGGTTAAAAGTTGATGCTTTTGTTTTGGGGGGGACTTGTAAAACAACAGTCTAATCTGTACACTCATCTCAAAGCTGCTTTAGCTGTTATAAACCACAAGGATACCATTTAAAAATTGTTGCATTAAAGTATTTGCACAAATAGACACATGTACACAAAGTTTCAGGGGAATAATGTTTACAATGATGGAAATTGGCATAGTAGGTTTTAGTGAAGTTTACTACCAGAAGAGAAAACCAGACAGATGAAAGTAAAGATAGCTATTTGTGTTTTTAAACAGAACTACAAGGAAATAATTGGACATGTAGTAATCATTTAGAAGTCACTACAATGTACAATTTAGGTTGGAAAAATTCATCAAATGAAAGACAATATCTGTATGACTATTTGTTCAAAATGTAGATACTGGTTTTAAAAAATGGGATGATGTCCTTAGAAGTTTCCCAGCCCCCTGACAATGTTGTATTGTACTACTGTCGTAACTTTGCCACATGATTACCTCAGTCTGAAATGCTCTTGTACCCTTGTCTGTTTGGTGAATTCCTAATCATTTTTCCAGTCACAGCTTGAGTAGCCTTTTCTCTATGAATATACATCTGACACTCCGATCCCCTTCCATTTCTGAAACTCCACGTGCTGATTCTAACACTTATCATATTGTATTAGACTTGTTTTCAATGTTTCCATTAGACTGTGACATTCTTAAACCCCAGAAAATTAGTCTTTCTGAATTTATTATCCCAGAACTAAGCATAACCCCATATCACAGAGTCACTAATCCAAAGAGGTTTTTAAAAGGAAGAATGAATTAATGAATATGACAGTAAAGTCAGTATGAATTAAAAACAGTACATTTTGCTTGACATCTTCAAATTAAGCAAGAAGTTACTCTACAGTTTTCCATAGTATCTGTTTTGTTATAATTGTATAATTTTACAAAGCCAGGTCTTCCAGCTATTTTACTTTAAAGTTTCTACTAATTATTTCTGGAAGGACCTGGATGTATTCCTATACCAGTTTCTTGAGATGGTTTTAGAAACAATCAACACAGGAAAAACATTTTTTTTTTCTTTTTGTTTAATTCAAAAAGATAGTTAGTTGGTGACTAAAGGGAATGGTCAGTCTTGACAACAGCTGGAAGTGTTGTATGGCAACAATGCTAATCTATTAACCAACCATGTCAAAGCACATCACAGAAAATGAAAGCATTTTCTATTAGCCCCTTCTTAAACCACTTTCACAATATCCTCCTGGTTTTGACCATATTTTGTCATTCAACAAAGAGAACAGGAACTTCTATTGCCAATTCTTTAGAACAATCTCCTTCCTATATTTCATTAACTACACCATGCCCCCGTGAAAAACAACAATGAGTTCTAAATATTACTATTCATTCCAAATTTCTTGAGGCCAAAACAATCTTATCAATCTTTTCGTTCTTTCAAATATGAGATAAGACTAAACTTTGTGATACAGAGAGAAATTTTTTTTTTTTTTTTGGTCTTTTTTTGTGTCCGACAACGGATCGCAACCCTCAGTGTCGCGCCCGTACCAGACCAGGACCGGCCACGGGATCGCAACCCTCGGTGTCGCGCCCGCACCTCTCTCAGCCAGTGAGCAGGAACTGGTCTGTATGTGGGATCCGAACCCTCGGCGGGAGCGCCACCGCGCTCCCAAGCGGCGCACTGTAGCAGTGCGCCACCGGGCCGGCCCCAGAGAGAAATTTTTTAAAGTTGGATGGAAAGTTAATGGCAGTAGTTAAAATCTCCAATAACACACAAAATCAAAGCTACATCACTCTTAATGTTACAAAAAGAGAGTCATGAAATTTCAAAGAATGCAGACAGTGTTCTAACCAGACAAAGAATAATGCATACACCCAGGTATAGCCTTCAAATTGCTGGTGAGGATATCAGGTAAGGAGAAGAACATATGTCTAAGCTTTTGCTTTTGTTTTTGCTTTTCTACTCATCAATATATTGGTACTCATAATAGTTTGCCTATAACTCTGAACACTTGTCATAAAGAAATGGCTTTTCTGAGAAGTTCCAAGATAAGGCAGGACTACATTATGGCCTTGCATAGTCTCATTGGGACTATTAAATACAGTCTTCTCAGCTATCAATGGGCTTTTACTATTTCCCTTTTCTCATCCTCTGGCTTCAGCTTGCTATAATGATGTATGCTGATGTTTGCTATGATGATGTTTGCCACCAGCAATGTTACGAGTATATCACTGAAGTTGCTCTCCTTAGTAAGTCGCCCCTAAGAGTGAAGCTACATTGTATCAATGCCAGGCTGAGATTAAGCTGCCACTGTGCAGAATCAATGATGCTGAGCCAAAGGCTGATACTATCAATGCGTTAAAGGCTGATACTATCAATGCGTTAACACCTTCCGTATGGATAGTTACATTGTGGTCACCTCTGAAATGAGGATCTCTCTTTACCCTCTGTGGTGTATGGATTACAAATCAACCAGGCAGGGCCCACAATTCTTACAGGGCTATTTATTAAACATATCTTAGGTTTTACTTGTGTTTCTATCTGACTTGAATTCACCTTCTATGAGTGCAATATGATACTCAAGTTATTTAAAATCCCATAATTATAGCCATTTCTCTTTACTGACATAGGGCATCACTCTGAGGCCAAGGCTGTGGGCCTGAACTTTCCTTCTTTAAAGTGTTTCTCAAGAAGTCCTTCATGCAGTGGTTCGATATTCTAAAACTTCATTTATTTCTGAATCCAAGTATAAGTAAAACTGCAATATATCAGTTTGTAGATGAGAAGACTGATCATTAAAAAGTCTGGTTAATTTATCCAACATCAAACAAACCTATGGCTCATAACCATAATATAAAACTTCCCCTTTTCAAACTGCTGTTCCAACATTCACAGGATGTTTGTGTAGCTAAGAGAAGAACCTTCTGAAATATATTGCTAAGCAGTGGGCTTATATTTTCTTCTTACTGCAAAAAGACACTGGCGATAGACAAATGACAAGTGGGAGAGAAAAGATGTTCAAAGCTAGCGACTTTCAGTCCTAAGAATGAATGAAATTTTTGCATGGCAACAATACTAAGGGATCAACCCATTATGTCAAAGCATCACATGAAAATTGAAACAAAGGTCTACTTTATAAAAAGGAAGAGGGGAGAAATAAGGAAAAAGCCAGTGGCGCTTTGCAAAATACAAGAGGACTTCAAAAAGTTTGTGGAAAAATGGAATTAAAAGAAAGAAATAAAAAATATAAGCTTTATTTCTCAACATAATTTCCATCAAGTTCAAGACACTTTTACAAGTAATGATACCAGCCATTTAGTCTATCCCTAAAGAACTGAGTGTCCTGGGAATTTAACTACATCAACGCAGTCTTTTTTTACATTATTAACTGAAGAAAAATGGATGCCCTTTAAAGATTTTAAAGATTATGAAACAAAAAGAAGTCAGAAGGAGCCAAATCAGGAATGTAAGGTGAATGCCTAATGATTTCCCATTGAAACTCTTACAAAATTGCCCTTGTTTGATGAGTGGAATGAGCAGGAGCATTATTGTAATGGAGAAAAACTCTTTGATGAAGTTTTCCTGGACTTTTTTCTGCTAAAGCTTTGGCTAATTTTCTGAAAACACTCTCATAATCATCAGATTTTATTATTCTTTGGCCCTCCAGCAAGTCAACAAGCAGAATGCCTTGAGCATCTCAAAAAACTGTTGCCATGAACTTTGCTTTTGATTGGTCTGCTTTTGCTTCGACTGGACCACTTCCACCTCTTGGTAACCATTACTTTGATTGGGCTATGTCTTCAGAATTGTACTGGTAAAGCCACATTTCATCTGTGTTATAATTGTTCAAAAATAATGCTTCAGGATCTTGTCCCGCTTGTTGAAAATTTCAATTGAAAGCTCTGCTCCTGCCGACAGCTGATGTGTGTGCAACAGTTTGGGCACCTATAGCGTGGAACATTTGCTCACCTTTAATTTTGCGGTCAGAATTGTTTAAGCTGAGCCAGTTGAAATGTCTATGGTGTTGGATATTGTTTCTGCTGTTAATGTTTGGTCCTCTTCAATTATAGCACCAATGAGACTAATTATTTTCTTACAAATTGATGAGGATGATCTGCCACTGCTGGCTTCATCTTCAATATATTCTTGTCCCTTCTTAAACAAGTTGTCCATTTGTAGACTGCTGATTTCTTTGGGGTATTGTCTCCATAAACTTTTCCTAAGGCAGCAGTGACTTCACCATTCTTTACCCAAGCTTCATTATAAATTTGATGCTTGTTCTTGCTTCAATTTTAACATAATTCATGTTGTTCTGATAGGGGCTCTTTTCAAACTGATGTCTTTTTCTTCTTAGTGCCTCAAACTAAATCCTGTTCAAACATGTTATGAAAAGTTAGTATGAGTTTATTTTGGTGCAAAAATTTTTGAAATATACACATAGTTTTTCATAATAAGCATTTTCCATGAACTTTTTAAGGGGTCCACATACACAATATAAATTATTAACTCTAGTAATTGCTAGAGAAAAGGTCTTAAAACTCTGGGAAAATGTTTTTTTGTTTGTTTTTTTTGTTTGTTTGTTTGTTTGTTTTTCTCCTTAATAGCTTTGTTCAGAGTTCGCAAACCTAAAAGGCTACAGTGGCCAGGCAGGTATGATAAATAAGTTAAGGTAGTGGGGTATAAAATAAAGGGAAGAATAGTGACCGGCAAAGGTCATCTGCCTTATCTAAAGGGTCAGTGACTCCTCAGCTCCAGCTGACTGCTGCTGTCGAGATAACAGCCCCGTATTGCCAGTGCTTCTGAATTGTGTAGAAAAGATGGAATAATGAAGTTTTACAGTAAAATCTCCTGATTTTTAAGTGTTGGCTCATTTTTAAATAAATTGTGTAAGTCTTTAAGCCAATCACAACAGATATGTTGGTCAGAAATGGACTGACCAGTTTGCAACCTCTGTTTACCCTCCACTGACTCTGCCAGTTATTATTTGTTTTTAGAGGTGTGCATGTGCCTCCCAGATATGCATGTTGTGTATCTGTGTTTAATTTCTCAGTCACCCATTTGACAATCTGAAGAAAGGGGCATGCCAACAAACAACAGTATTAGAGGACCTTGAAGGGAATAGATCTGGATTGCTTATTGCTGCTGGTATTTTTATGGTGCATTTGGAATGCCACAAGTCCACACTAACACACTGACTCTGCCATTGCAGTTCGGCATGCCAACAAACAACAGTATTAGAGGACCTTGAAGGGAATAGATCTGGATTGCTTATTGCTGCTGGTATCTTTATGGTGCATTTGGAATGCCACAAGTCCACACTAACACACTGACTCTGCCATTGCAGTTCCGCCCTTTACCCTCTCTTTTCCCCTTTGTCCTTATACCTTGAAGAGGTGGTATTTCTAACATACAGTAACGTTCTGCTAGCAAGAAAAGGATTAATCTTGAAATGAGAATAACCTTTGTGGGTATTGGGTGGACTCCCTGGATAATGGGTGAAGAGTCTACTGACAGAATTTTGAAAGAAAGAGATAATTTTCAGTAGTAGCCATTGCTGAGAAAGGAGTATCAAGATTAGGAAACTCAGTGTCCCTGTCAAGTAAAACCCTAACTTGTAAAATTTTTACTTAAATTCTTCAGTTGTTTGCTTCCGGATGGTAATGAAAGCATATTTAGCATGCAGTTTGAAGTTCCTTCCTTCCTACGTTACGGTTCCTTTGCTACACCAGTCCTTCAGAAAATTTGATGGACCCTTCATCACTGGGTGGTGCTGGTGAGGAGTATGAAGGAATAGAAAGGTCAAAGGAACTGTGAGCTTCACCGTCCTGCTGCTGCTTTCAGAAAAGGAGCAACATCCCACCAGGAAAATCATGCCTGTACATTCCAGGCAGTGACCACAATGGAGGGGCGAGGAATGGTAGGAGAATTGCCGGGTAGGCAACTAGCATTGGTACAACCTGCTGCTCTACAGATCTACACAGTACCAAGCAAGATGACCCCTGGAAGAGAGGAAGACTAATGCTTGAGTGTCATTGGTTTGGCTCCAAACAACAAGGTAGAATCACAGCTGTCATGTCACTATATCATTTCAGGGTTGGAAAAACAACAAGTTGCAACTGATTGTTGGTCTGAGGGGAACTTTGTGAGTGAGCAAACAGGATCAAATGAAGTGGCTGGGAATCAAGCCTGATCTAACAGAACTTGAATTTCCTTCACATCCACCAATAGAAAAGAAATCAACTTTTACATTTATTCTACTAAGGATGCAATAATGTCATCTAATTGCAACTCAAAATTGTTTTTCTCTTAAAAATTACTAGGAAAGTTAGAATTGTTCTGCTAAAACTATCTATAAACTATTTCAGATAATATCAGAAACCTTATTTTTAAACTCAGTACTTTAACCAAACAAAGAATCACCACAATTTTTATTATTAAGAGGTTAATACTTTTCCTGTTATATAAAGAGTAATCAAAATACACTCCTTCCTGTTCTCTGTCCTCCTTCCCCCCTCCCTCCAAAAGTAATCTCAGCTAGGAACCACTATAAGTTTGGCAGTAAAGATTTTAGAATAGCAGTGGTGAATAAGCAGACTAAAATTATCTTTTAATGCTTTGATAACTGTTAGATGATTTTTAGCTTACAGTCATGCCAATATGCTATTTAAGCTATGCCTCACGTGCTATTTCATTCCTCTCCTACCCTGAGATTATCTCCCCCCAGAGAACCTACATGTGACGTTTGTTAGGACTCAATGAAGTCAATTAAATTTAAGGTGTACACATATGCCACCTCAATGAGTGTGCTGTGTTCAAAGCTAGTTCTCCAAATACCACCAGCACAGCCTCCTGAAAATACAATGGAATTCTATGCATTGACTATAGTGCACCCTACTGGCTGTCTGATTCCAATTTGGTACATTGTCTTTGAGTTCTTTTGCATTTTTTGAATTGTATGTAACTGAAAGATATGTAAATTCTGTTTTGTCTGATAAAGATTTTACTGACTTCTTTCCTTCTCCCCTCCAAAAAGTAAAAACTCCACTTGAAATTCATTTCAATATTCCTTTACATGCCATGTAAATTTGTGAGATTTTGAATCCTTTGAACTGCTTATAACATCCGCCTGATTCCCTTATATAAGTATAAAATGCTTACGACTGGGGAAATGACATATTGATTGAACAAGAGATTTCTCAAAATTTAACAATGTTTTCATGAACTAGAGGGAAATTCCCTTTATATAACACAAACAATTAAATTAAAGTATTCTCACAATTAAAGAGTTAGAAAATACTTATAAATTAATCCCTAGGGATCATGCCTCATGATCACCCTCTAAGTTTCAACTTAAAATAAAGCATTACTCCATGCAAAGATTTTAAAAGGTAAGTGTAGCCATCTCCTTGAGTATTAATTTATCAAATGTAAAGTTAAAATTTTTAACATTCATTTTACAAAGCAATTTTTGTGAGTGGCAAATATTAGTAGACATTTACTGAATGACTTGCTCATTTACTTAGGCCACAATCTCCTTTTGAGGAAAAAATAAATAAATTCAATATTAACTTTCTAGAAGAAAATAAGGATGAGTTGCTTTCTTATTTCTCTTTCATCCTCCCTCCCCACCAAAAAGAAAAGAAAAGAAAAGGAAAGAAAAAAACCAGAAAAAAATAAAATAAAATATAATGCTAGGGTCAGAATGGCATAGGAACCAGGCAGTGCAGAAATACAATATGCAAGAACATATGACATTGTTTTCTTAATTTAGCCTGTTGTGCTCCTTGAAACAATTTCTAGCCCATAAAATTCATCAATTTTTCATTTTGCCATCCCGCAAAACACAAAGTAACATATTGTTTTTATATTTTAAAATATATATATTCAGGTGTTTAGCTTTTTTCTTTTTTGGCAAGGTGGCTATGAATTGGGAATACAATAACACAGAGGAAATCCTTTGAGATTTAGTTTTATAATTGCTCTCAAAAATTATAGCCAAAGGAAACTTGGCCATGCTCTAAACAAGATTTTATGAAGGCTAGGTTTTTACTTATTATTTTCTTAAGCATTTAAAAACAGGTGAAAAATTAACTGCTCTTCAACCTTGTGCCACCAAAAGATGAAAACTTTGGATTAAAAATAGTGCTGGCAGTCATTCTTAAAACAAAAAAGCCTTGTCGTAGGGATCCAGCGTCTTCTGAAATATTTTCAGCAAATTGCTTCACTAGGGACTCCCATTCATAGCAACATCTTCCTTTGTTTTCATGGTAAGATGGCCTAAGAAATATTTTCTAGAACCAGAAATCTGAACATTGCTTTATTTTACCCGTAGCACTGTGTCAGTATATTGGATTTACCTCTTTAATTCTATTTATAAGGTTTTGATAAATTGTACTTAAATACACAAACAGTAATACACAAACACACATACAGAGGAGTTGAATGCCCATATTAGAGAGTTTTAGATTTAGGGAGTTATAATATCTATCTCAGATAAAAGTTGCCTGTACCTTATACCAGAAAATATTTCTATCTGGGATATAATAAACTGAAAATATATTTTTATTTAAGATGAATATGGTCAAATTAAAGGTATAAACTCAGGTAGCTGTTCAAGTAAACAAGAACAATTAATTTTGCCATGTTTCTATTAACTCCCAACATACAACGCAAATATATATTCAAATAGCATTTTCCATGTTTTTTAAACAGATGTAGTTACATAATTTTTCTTTAATCTGGTGGGATAATTGTATACTATTGGAATATTTGAATATTAACTGGAAAAAATTAGTCATTTGCCAAAGCCAAACAACAATTAAGGAGATAAAATTTATATACAGTGAAGTGTTCGTGGCTTTGACACAAACATGGTGGTGGTGAATTCCAAACACGGCAGCTGAGATCATCTACTTTTTATGCTCCCTATAGCTGAAGATGAGTGGTACATTTTCAACACCAACACAGACAGACAGACGGATAGATAGATAGATAGATAGATAGATAGATAGATAGATAGATAAATGGATGTATAGATACAGTACATAGATACATAAACAGATGGCTTTAGAAACACCAAGATTGACAATGCATGCTTGTGTCACATTTTTTTGCTAGTAAATATTTCAACTCTCTGAAAAAACAAAGTAGGCATATATGTATGTAAACACATTTATTACAAATTTTCTTGCTATAGTGTGTTGCATACAATTTATGTGATTATACAATACACAATACTCTTTATATTTCATATAGCTAATTGATTTTCACAGAATGTATTAATTAAATTTTGCCAAACTCTTGTATTTGTAACCAACTTATGGTTGGAATTGACAAATGAATATAGTGCTGACATCAAAGTTGATTGATATTTTTGTTTATGTTAATGTTAAGACAAAAGTGAAACAATGAAGGCATAAACAGAAAATTCACTTGTTCAGCACTGACCTGAGTAACATTTTGCAAAACTGGATAATAGTTTTTCAATATTAGAATAATTCCTTAATATTTTGTGTTATTTATAGTGTAACAGATATAGACACAACACACTTTTGAGTTGAGTTGCATTATTAATACTTTCTCCATCATTTTCTTAAGTTTATACCAGAGATTGGCAAACTATAATCCATAGGTCAAATCCAGCTTGCCTTCTGTTTTTGTGAATAAAGTTTTTGCGGGACACAGCCACACTCATTCATTTATGTATTGCCATGACAGCCTTCACACTACATACAGTGTCTGTTGCAACAGAGTTGAATGGTTGTGACAGAGACTGTATGGCTTGCAAAGCCTCAAATATTTATTCTCTAACTCTCTATTGAAAAAGTTTAGTAACTCCTGAAATAAACCAGTTCTTGACAATAGAACTTTCTGCAATAAGGAAAATGTTCTTTATCTACTCTATTTAGTATAGTAACCACTTTGCCATATATGACTGTTGAGTACTTGAAATGTGACCACTGCAACAGAGGAGTTGAATTTTTAATACTATTTTATTTTATTTTATTTAAACTTAAATAGCCACATTTTGCTAGTAGCTACTTTATTAAACAGCATAGGTCTAGACAGTCAACAGAACCATAAATTATGCCTTGAATTGTAGCATTTGCTGATTTTCAAGGTGTAAATACACCCACTGTGGCCAATTTCAATGTACCAATGGGACATTACTGAATAACAAGTTGGAAAAAATGTACAATATATATAGTATTTCCATCATACAGTCACAATATACGTAAATAACTTCAAGAGCATAAACAAGAGTAAAATACTAAAAAATAATTAAAAAGTGATGTCTTGAATATTTATTACTTTGGTTTTGATCTAATTAATTTAAGTACAATTTCATACAATTTAATTTTAATGATACATTTGTTTAACAATGTATTGCAAAAATCCTGAGAAATGTAGCAGTTGTCTTTCTGAAGCCAGTATAACCTGGCTTCAGCAAACTGCTGAGTGAAAATACCATGCTCTTTATTATTATAATACATAAAATAAATTGAACTGAAAAAAGGTATTAAGGAACTGAGGTAAGTGAAAAAGAAAATGAAAGGATGCATTATTCAGAAACTCAGTTTGTGAAAATTGATATAATGTCCAGGGCAAGAAATTTCCAGTTGTGCAAAGAGAGATGTGTCACATAAGCATGGGACCAATGGATTAGGAATTTGTAACCTAGGGTCAGAGAATCCTTGAGAGGATTTCAGAAGGTAAACCCTCTCAATTCATATGAAGATTTTATGTGAGTATATAAATATATTTTCCCAGGAATAAGACAACATTTCAGGGGAGTTGGGAAATAATGATTTTGCGAATTTAAATATTTAAGTTGTTAGACTCTCTCAAAAATTTATTGAGCCTATTTGCAAATTAAATATGACAAGTTAGGGCTAAAACCATAAATCTATTGGATTCCACGTCTGAAATAGGTAAGAGCTCAGATGAAAGTTAGCTCATGCTAAGAAATGGAACCAAAGTCTCCCATATGAGGCTGGGGCAGGAACTAGTATCATCATTTTGAGAGTACTTGAAGAAAAAAAAATCATAACTTGGAGTGCTGAGAGAATCACATAGAACTCAGCACAAAGGGACAAAGAGATTAAAGGTATAGAAGCAAAGTGATAAAGACATGATAGGTAGAATTAACTACCTAATACAATTCCACTTGAAATTTTAGAAGCAAAAAATAAAATAAATATTTCAACAAATAATGGTTGAAAATTTTTCACAACTGAAGATTTGGAGAGATCATATTTGCAATGAGTATATCTAACAAAGATTAATGCCCTGAATATTTAAAGAACTGCAAATCAACAAGGAAAAGTTAAATAAAGAAAAATAATCAAAGGAAATAAACAGTCAATTTATAAACACAAAAACATGTTCTATTTCAACAAATTCAGGAAATACAAATTTAAATCATGCGACGATGTCATTTTACATATATTAGAAAAACTGTGGAAATATGAGGTTGGTGAGGATGTGGGGCTGGAAAAACATTGACATGCTACTGGTTGCAGTGTAAGTATAGAGTGTAAGTATAGAACAATTAGGTAATATTTATTTTACTTGAAGATGCATATGTATCATGACCCAGCAATTCCACTTTGTAGCCTGAGAAACTCGTAGATAAATGTACATACGAGATTTGCTGCATTTTGTGATATGTTTTATACTTCTAAAATGAGATATATATCAAAAAATGAATAAATTAAATACCAATATGTATAAAATTTTAAAAATGATAACAAGATATAAAGCAAATTTAGAAAATATATTTATTAGTTAGATTAGTCATATCTGGGTAAAATGAGAGGGTGATCCAATGACGAGAAAAAAGGAACGATTCTACTCTATCTAATCCGTGTTATTTTTCAGAAAAAGACAAATATGGCAGAAACTTAAAATTAAATATAGATATTTATTGTAGCGTTCTTGGTAATTTTCTGTTTAAATGTTTTATAATTTTAAAAAATCTTTAAGAATTCAATCATATTGTTCTAGAGATAAAAATCACAGATTTTCTGCAATTATTGGTTAATTTAAGCATTTTTGGTACCTCAAGAATATGAGAGTAATAAATTTAATATATTTCATAGTACAAGAAATGTTAATTTTTTGATATATTTAATATATTCATTTTAATAGCCAATATTGTAAAAATAGATTATATATCTGTAAAAAACTATTTCTATTTTTAAAAGTGTTTTTACATACAGTAAAATTTTTAGTATTTAATTCTTTATTAAATAGTGCAAATCAGTTTGATAATTTTTTGGTCATATTTGTTTTCATTCTCTTATGACTTTAAAATTAAAAATAATGTAAAAGTGATTTTTAGTTAGATGAATTTAAAAGCCTTTTGGTTAAATTTTGCTAAAATTTAAGTTTAAAAAGTTTTCCTTGTTTCTTTTTTTGTTCAGAATAGCCACTAAAATGGAATTAGCCACATTGAATTGCACTGTCATCCTTCTAAAGCAATTTCTCTCACAGAACATGCCTAGCCTTGAAGATGAATTGACTAGAGTCCTTTGGTTCCCCTAATCACTCTACTTTTAGATTTAATCATGAAGAACTCCATGTACTTGAAGTGTTAAAAACTGATTGCCCTGAGTCAGTGTTAAAAACGAATTCCATTAGTCAGTGTTAAAAAGTAATGATTGCCTAATGTCAGCCTGAGTGACTGACAATGGTTTTTTTTTTTGCTGTGAGATGAGAGTGTTACATTAAATATTTGTTTAATAAAAAAATGAAAATTAGAGTAAATAGATCTTTTCTTTAGAAATTAGGTTATACTGTTCTCTAGATCTAACTATAGTTGTGATTGTTCAAATCTCCTGTTCAAAACTAAGGAGCCAAATCATGGTAATGAGATAAGAGTACTGAACTAGGAGATTAGGATCATGCTATCAATTCTACTAATAAAGTCAGTTGGATATGCTCTATGTATATAGCTGAACTTGGACAAATTCTATAACTTTCCAGGTCTTAATCGCTTCTTTAAATTGTGAATGCACAACTAGGTTATTTCAAGTGTCTCATTTGGTTTTATGTTTCCTAACTGGAGAGTTGGAGCAATTATTAGCAAAGTAGACATAAAATATTTTTCTATCCAAACTGCATCAAGCTACAAATTTTGTCTTCATGTACACTCACATTAGTGACTATTCAGCACTGTTCCTAGCAAATATCACCATAAATGAAAATTATACTCTATTTTCACAGAAATGTTTCTTCTTGTGATCTTCCCTCTTCACCATTCTTATTTTCATTGTCTTAATTCAGGCCCTCAGCATCTTTTTCCATGAATTATTGAATTTTTCTAAGTGATCATGTTTTTCATCTCTTTGAACCCTTATGCACCTCCAAAATTTCCAAGGTATCTTCCCTCAAGAAATAACCCTGACTTTATAATTTTCAATGACTTCTTTTGGTTTAAAGGTTAAAATGTAACCTAAATATGGAATTATGCATCTTCCCCAATCTGGTTATCTTATTTTTCTAGTTCAATCATTTGCCAATTTCTGTCTCCCTTCATATTAATGTATCCCCACCTACACCTCCTCCGGAGAAGGCAAACAAGTCAAAATTAGTTAATCAATTGTGCATTTTCCCCACTTTGTACTTTTGGCTGCTCCTGCTCCTGATGTACTTTCCCCTTGTACATTAGGTGACATCCTATTTATTTATTAAGTCCCTGCTCAAATACCACTGATATTGAAAGCTTCTCTGAATATCCGTGAAGAAAAATTTCTCCCTCCCTCATCTGAAATAATCACATAGCACTTTTATTTAACCCTATTTTAGAATTTAACACATTAAATTATATTTAGTTGTTGCCCTTCTACTTTGGTAGATTATGTGTGAATTTCTTTGTTTATGTATACATCCATCCATCAAATACTTATTTGAAGATTTGCTATTCATCAGGCACTTTGTTAGAATGTAGGAAAAAGAATTGCAAGAACTGATCTTAGCTTTTAACAAGTCTGTTGTCTGTGTGGAGAGCCAACTTTTTTTTTTTTTTTTTTTTGTTTTTTGTCTTTTTCCGTGTCCGGCAACGGATCGCAACCCTCAGTGTTGCCCCGTACCGGACCAGGGACCGGCAACGGGATCGCAACCCTCGGTGTTGCTCCCACCCCTCGCTCAACCAGTGAGCGGGAACCGGTCTGTATGTGGGATCCGAACCCTCGGGCGGGAGCGCCGCCACGCTTGCCAAGCGGCGCACTATCCAGTGCGCCACCGGGCCAGCCCGAGCCAACTTTTAAGTAAATTTTAATCTACAAAATAAGATAAATGCCTTGGTAGGAAGTAATCTCGGCAGAACATACTTTGAAAAGAAAGAGGGGAAAAATCCACTACACAGAAGGGCAGGAATTATGTCCAGGTAATTTCCCTGGTGAGGGTGTATCATTGATTAACTATTCAATGTCTGGCATATAATTAAAATACACTGTATTCCTACTATATGAGGGCTTATTTTCTCTAGTGTGTCGAATAAAGACTAGAGGTAGTGAAGATATTTCAGAGATATGAAGAATTTAGTATGAATGACATTACCAAGCATTTCCATGCAACCAGATTCCACCGGGAAAATGTCACAGTTTTGCACACTGTGAAGCCAGACAATATTAACTACATACAACTCGACTAATAGAAACACATAATCTCATCCACATAGGTCTCCCGCAGAGCCACTTGGGCCCAATCAGGCAATACTGAAGTGCATTCTGCACTCACATTCCAGAAGATGGTTCGAGACTCGTGCAGCCTCGCCTCTGAAGGAGGCTCCCCTCCCTCCTCCCGGCCCCTCAGAGGCAGAGAGGGTGATTTATTTATTGTATACTTGTATTTGACTAGAAAGTGCAGACTCGGTATGGAATGTGTTTGGTGGTGAGAACGCTCCTGGTTCGCAGTTTTCCTCCACTTTCTGCCTCACTGCAAAGCCTCTGCTCGAGCCACGCCCCAGTGCCGGGGAAGCGCGACTACAGCACAGATTCCCGGTTGCCAGGTAACCAACTCCCCCTCAGCCAAGTCTCCAAGGGTCACGAGCCGCTTCCGCCTCCCCTTCCCAGGCGCTCCAATCAGCGGCCGGTTTGGCTGTCACGTGAACCTCCGGGGCGGGATCTGGAGAAGCGGGCTCGCGGCCGCCTCCACCTCGCTCAGCAGTCGGGCTTGCGGAGCCCGCCTCCCCGCCCTTTGGAACCTGCGGGCCTGGACGCCCCGCCCGCGGGAGTCCCTGGCGAGCCGGCGGGGAGGGCAGGACGGGTCCGCGCGCCAGCCGTTCTCGCACTGTCGCTGCGCCCGCCCGTTTCAGCACCTTCTGCTGTCCGCCGCGGCAGCCACCTCCTCCTCCAGGTAAGGAGCCGGTGGGGCCGCAGGTTTGAGACCTGAGCAAGCGCAGGCTCGAAGGGGGCGATTCTGGAACTGTTGTGGCGTCGTGTAAGAGGGGTTGTGACCGCCACTGTCATCACAGACGGGTTGTGTGCGTCCTGCAGGGATTTGCACACGATGGTGCCTAAGGGGCTAATCCCTTCAGTTTTAGTCACACCTGATTATTGGAAAGTACAGCAAGGAGCCAACATTTATGTATCTATCAATGGAGTGTAAACTATGACCCTTAAGGGAGACATTATTTTGTTTTGAATTTTAAAGGTTAATAAATATATGTATGTTATTCTCATTACTATGCCAGCCAGACACTTCTGTTTAGATTATTTACCCTTTTGCAGATGGTTTTAATATTAGGGTTGTACCAAGAAAGCTTTGGGTAGAAAGGAAATACGGTCCAGAAAAAAGACGGTATTGGATGGAAGAGAGTTATAGTGTGTTATGCAAATCATGAAAATTCAACCTTTCCTGCCCCCCCCCAAACTAGACATTTTTGCTTGCAAATATTAAAAGGAACAAAAAATTTAAACTTTTAAACTATATTGATAAAAAGCAATTGGTTTGAATAAAATTTAGTGAAAAGTTTGATCGTATATCAAAAATGAGTCTCTCTCACATACATATAAATATCTTTAACAACGGTTTAAAGAGAGAGATTACATTTCTGGATCTTTCAGAAATACCCTTTTGAGAGAACTAACCAAAAACGAAGCACAAGTTCGTTATAAAAGAGATACAAAATAGAATGAAAGCTCAAAAACATGAGATTATAATTGCCATTTTTAGCACTGTAATAACATTTCTGGGTAACAATAACCAGAAAATAAATGAAAATGAATTTATGAGGGTTTATAAACTTGAACTCCACAAAGGTTTAAACATTCTGTGCGTTTGTAGATTTATAAATTGTCTTATCACTGCCCTGCTGGTCGGCAGCTGATACTGGGTTGATGGTGATTACAACCTCTGGAAAAAGTACTCAGCCTTTTTACAAACTGCCTCACTGGCCTAAGTGTACAAGAAAATGGATATACTGTACTTATATCTTATTTGTTTGAAGGTAGATGTCTGAGACAAGTAGTTTGACAACCTTTCCTGTTCTGTGATTAAAAATTAGAATAATTAAGTGATTATAAAACATTGTCAATTAATTCAATAAAATTTTAGCATATGTGCTTTAGTGGATTGTTTAGAGCTTTCTGTGACAAATGATAGTTGTAGGTTATTGCATTAAGAGTTCTTGGCAAGTTTCTAAATTGGAATAAACCAGTGGCCTATTTCAGAGGACGTACATGGAAAGAAAAGCTCTTGAATGAACTCTACAAGCTCACATTATATAAAAGTGACTAGTTGAATTTTATTATTTATATTGATCTGACTTTCCCCTATGTGGATATTAATGGAAATGCTTAAAGAACTGTGGGCATCTCTGAAGAAAACATTAAGTATGTGTACTTGAAAGTTTTAAAATTCTTCATTTTTTTTTTACTTTAAATAATTAAATATTGGTGTAGTAAACATTTTTGTTACCCAGTAGTCACATAATAATACCATGTATTAGAAAGCCACAAATTAGTTTTTAAAAACTTTGTTTTTAAATGCCTCGACTCCCAGTAGAGGAACTGATAGCGCTAGAGTGTTTTTGTTGTTGCTGTTTTCTGTAGACTCTACCTTGTAGCCCTTAGCCTGAGCAGAGAGGGCCAGTGGCAGTTTCTAAGTTACTCAGAGAGGAGTGAGGAAAGTTTCATGTTTGTTTGTTTGTTTGTTTTGCCCTGATGGATACTAGAAGTCCAATTATGTGTAAATTCCAATTATGCCCAAATTATGTGTAAATTCTCTAGAGAACCTAATTTTATTTGTCAAAACACTGATATGAAGACAAAAATGAAATTCCAACAAGTTTAAATGATTAACATTTTCTTCCTATATTCTAGAATTTATTTGAAATCTGATATATTAAAGAAAGGCAGCAGTTTACAGATTACTGAATAACCAGGTTACCTCACCATTCATAGTAATGGTGTATATGCAAGCATTACTGCTACTTTCTGTAACTGCTGAATTACCTCGTTTTATATTTTGTATATCTGTTCCATTTAGCAGATTAAAATATTAGACTGAAGTCATGTAGTTTCCAGTGTGTCTTCAGGAACAGAGATTTCATTGAGAGTATTTTAGTTAATAGAAGTCATATTTGGAGATTGGGAAGGATTTCTTATTAACTTGGGCTCCTTCTTTTCTTTTGTATCAGAAACATGTTAAACTAAAACTTTGTTGACGTTTTTCATTGTCCAAGACCATGCTTTGTTCTATAATAAGAACATGGTGATTATTCTCTCACTGTTGATGAGATTATTCTTTGAAGATTTGTGAACAATAATTACATATGGATTCCTGAAGAGAATTTTAGAAATTCTCCGAAGAATCTACTCTGTAGGGAAGTAAGACCGAGAGGAAAACTTTTTTATTATTTGAGGTTACTTAAAATGTTCAGGAATGACTTGCAACTTTGGTAATAAAAATTGGTAGGAAAATACTATAAAATGACCAGCTTTGACCTATGCTTTTGCATACCGAAGGAAAAAAAAATCCCATCATGATTAATTAGATTTTAAAAGTTCACATGGTAAAGCATGGGCTATCACATTGAAAGACAGAGTTCAGACTGTTTTCACCTGACTTTAGTGACCAGACACATACAATCAAAGAGAAATTCAAACATTTCAAACAGGCTAGACTCTGCAAAAGACAACCTGAAATTGGAGCCACAGCTGGCACTTGCCATCCATATATCACATTATCAGCTACTTGAGTGAAATAATTTTTGTAGATAATAATAAGGTGTTACTTTTTTATTACTTTTCATGTACATACAAAGTACAGTTTAGTAGGCTAATTATCTCTTAAAATTCTGGAATAATATACTTTAATTTAGGGAATATATCATAGAAACAGGCGGTAATAGAAATCTTCTACAGTAGGATAATACAAGAGATACTTCAGTGTTTTTGCTGTAATAGGAAAAATTGATAATTGTCATGTTCAGAGAAATTCTAGCAAAAGGTGTAAGAAATAAATCCTCATGTGTCAATGAGAATGTTATAACATTCAATACTTGTTTTATAGATTCAAGTGCTCAGAGATGGATAACTCACAGTAGAGGTTCTTAATTTTCTTTATGCTTAGGTTTGTTGTTTTCTTCACTCGAATTCTTGACACTTTCAGTTGTGATCATGTACCAGTAACCGAGGTAGACTCATTTACAATTATGTATAATAAATTCAATTTCATATCACACATACAAAGAAACTTACTTTCAAATTGAAAAATAGAAAATAACTCATTTCACAGAACACTCATGTTTAATGTGCTATTTTAAAAAACCCTTCATTTTCTAATATAAACAGCTCTACGTGGATTCTGAAAAACTGAACAGTTGGTTAATAAGAAATAGCTAATATTTAATTAAGTTTGGTTGTTTAAGATAAAGCGTTACGAGTGACTCAATGAAAAGTTATGCAACATTTTATTTTTAAGCTAAATACAGTAACAGATTTGAACGAGCCATTTCAGAGTTTAAGCTAGAGGGATCCTCAGAGACCTCTTAATCTAACATCATTATTTTAGGTGAGAACACTAAAAACATAAAAATAATGTTTTTCAACATTAAGAATGAGAAAACTGGTCTAGAACCTCAGACTCTAATACTTGGCATTGTGCTGCCCCTCTAAGGAGATACAAAAGATATCACCAACATCGTTGTCTTTTTCATTATATTTCTTCGAGTGACTGAGTCAAAAGTTTGAATAATTAAGGTTTAAATAACTTCTGTATTGTCAAAATAATTATGGTACATAATAAGTAATATGCATATATTTGTTCTCATAGAAAGTTTACTTAGCATATTACTTAAAAAGTATCTTCCTACAATTTATAGAATATTGATTTGCTTATTAGTACAATTTACGTTTTACTGCAAAGTCTTTTGTGATTTGAGATCTGGTTACCTTAGAAATTCTTTATCCCAATACACCCCATGGTATATAAATATACATAGCCATCGTCCCTACAATTAAATGTTAAGAATATTAGAAATCTGGGCCGGCCCGGTGGCGCACTGCTACAGTGCGCCGCTTGGGAAGCGTGGTGGCACTCCCGCCAAGGGTTCGGATCCCACATACGGACCGGCCGCTCACTGGCTGAGCGAGGTGCGGGAGCAACACCGAGGGTTGCGATCCCGTGGCCGGTCCCGGTCCGGTACGGGCACGACACTGAGGGTTGCGATCCGTTGCCGGTCACGAAAAAAGACAAAAAGGAAAAAAAAAAAAAAAAAGAATATTAGAAATCAGATGCTTTTGGAAGTTATATCTGAAGCCTAGATTATGGTTTCCTTTAGGCAAAATTTTAAAGTTAGATATGTTTATTTTTCTAGGCTTTTTCCCACTTTAGTTCTAGATGCTTTCTATAGCAGAGTTACTCAAAGTGTACCTTAATACCAGCAGCATCAGCATCTCCTGGGAGCTTGTTAAGACATGAAAATTATCAGGCCATGCTCCTACCAAATTAGAATTTCGGGGGGAAGGGCCCAGGAATCCATGTTTTAACAAGCCACAAGTGATTCTTATGCAAGGTAGTTTGAGAACTACTGATGTAAGATACATTATGCCATTGGACTTGGTTGCCTCTGGAGCTGGTAATGTCTATGTCATTCCACTTTTGAAGCTTTACTTGGGAATACCATGAACTTCTAAATAAATGAACTCATTCTTGAAAATATAATAGTGGATATATTCCATTAACATTTATATTTCAGTAGTAACTGTTTGGAAATGATGTCTCACTTTCATAGTTAATTATATTAGTTCATGTTTAGGGGAATTTTATGTTGGCTAAGAGCATAATTTTTGACAGGTGGACCAGCAAGTACATTTGCAACTATCTGATCTTTTGCATAGGCCCCACTGTAGCCGATACAGCCCTTTATTTAGCAAATTTTAGAGCTTATATCAGGCCTCTGTCAATATATTGTATGCCTACATTGAAGAAATTTTCAAGTTTAGTGGCTTTACGTAGTCTATTTCTTCTAATTTTTGAACTCCTAAGCTCTATTTGATTTCCATTGTTGGTTTTTCTCAATTGACTTGCCAAAATAATTTTTAACACCCTTTTCCCAGAACAAAAAAATGCCAGTTTAAGTGACTTTCTGCCAAGTGGGGATCCTGAGGTTTACAGATAAGCATAAAGGCCCACTCTGCTTTCAAAACTCATATACGAAACTCAATTTACAAATCAGATTAATTAGAATGTGAGCCAGGGTCCTTGGGTTTAAAGAACAATTTGTGGTACAGGTCAAGTCTTCCTTTATGAAGAATGATTCTATTTATAAAAATAAGTCTACACATTTTTGCCACATCCTATTGTAGAAATAATTCTGTATCTTTTAATAACAAATATTTACTTATTTACTTTCATAATGTCCTCCTAATGGAATATTTACTTCTAACTTCTTAGTTTATGGGTGAAAACACAAGGGTGCTTCAAAAGGTTCATGGAAAGATATTATCTTTCAATTCTATTTTTCCACGAACTTTTTGAAGTACCCTCATATGAGATTTTCCCATCCTCTGTTTCTCTTTGGCTTACTCTCTCAAAATGTGCACAATGAAGTTATATAACGTTGAATGAGTCTGTTCAAGCAAAAGTGAATTATTTCTTTGGTTAAATAAAAAAT
The DNA here is from genome assembly GCF_000696425.1 of Galeopterus variegatus. NCBI lineage: Eukaryota > Metazoa > Chordata > Mammalia > Dermoptera > Cynocephalidae > Galeopterus > Galeopterus variegatus. Next base: position 36,836 of record NW_007734471.1, read on the forward strand.
CATTATTCACATTGCAACACAAAAGACACTGTAATCCTCCAAACACCTAGATAAATCTAATTCCATAATTCAAACCCACATAATTTTCATTTTGGTGGTTAAAATGTAGGAAAGTATAAAAATAGATACATGTAAATACATAATAAAGATAACTGCGTTCACCTTTCTCATGGCTTTGAATTGATGTATAGCTCTTGGGATACACAGTACTTGGTCTTACATATGTTTTGCTGACCAGATTGGAATTCGTACTGGTATAAGTGGTCATTTTGTGAGCCTAAACTGGAAGAGCCATAATGACCTTACTCCTTTCTTCTATCTACAACCTAATCCAGGATTTTAATGTAGGCTAATACTGTACTTGTTGTGACCTATTTTATCATATAAGCTTTTAAGAACATCATTTAACATACACTGGGGATGCTTAGATAAAATGTCCAGCCAAGTAAGTAAAAGGTAAACACAGGGATGATAGAAATTTAAGGGATTAATCTCAGTCACTAGAAGATACCAGAGGTACTTATTCTGTTAAATTATCTCTTCTGTGTTGAACCAGGTCAGTAGTTTCCAGGTTTTATTGTGTGTTTAATCATTTAGAAGTGCTCTTAAAAAAACCCCACCCCAAGATTCTGATTCATTAGATTTCGGGTGTGAGCCAGAAGTCTGCATGTTTAGCAAGTTTCTAAGTTAATTCTGATGCAAAAAAAAAAAAAAAAAAAAAAAAACCCTGAGAACCATGATTTGAGATGCACTGATTAGAGAGATCTTTAAAATACTGTTTATCCTTGATAATCTCTGACTACATATCACAATGGTCATTTAGAATTATGCATTAGTGGTCATTTAGAATTATGGATACTAGACACAGAGAGATCGCAAATTAGTGGACCAATGGCTGACTAAAAAAAAATTCCTTCCAATTTCTGCATTTTCCAAATGTTTTCAAAACAGTAAGCACATATTGATTATATAATTAGAAAAAATATCTCTATATTTCACTCTTTCATCTCCTTCAAATGTTTGCTAAGTATCACCTGTGAGGCCATCCCATAGCATCTCTTAAAATATTGCAATGTAAGCTCTATATCCAGAACTCTTTATCCTTTTTCCTTGCATTATTTTTCTCTGTACCACAAATTATCTTCCATTATACAAGTGTACTTCAGAAGGTTCATGGAAAAATAGAATTAAAGGATAAGATGAATCTTTCTATGAACTTTTTGAAGTACCCTCCTATATTATTTGTTTATTTGTTCTGCTTATTTTCTGATTGCTTGCTATAAGAATAAAACCTCTGGGAGGGAAGGATTTCTATCTGTTTTGTTGAGTGCTTTTTTCTTCAGTGCTTACCTAGCACATAGTTATTGCTCAATAAATATTTGTCGAATGAATGAATTAACTGAGAAGTTATTATTAAAATTTTAAAAAATATAAATAAGTCAATGAAATAATAAATTTCCCTTAATCTTACTACTCAGAAATAGCCAGCTATTTATCTTGTGAGGTATATTGTTTTAGTTTTTAATGTATGTGAGTATGTGTATAAATTTTTAAATACAGAATCATAACTGTAACATGCCTTTTAATTACATAGACCTTTTAAAAATCATTGACTTATAATCACTCTTTGCATATTAAATAAGATGTTTTTAATATATGTTTGTATATTTTTGCCTTTTATTACTCTTAATTTGAAATTTTATTCTGCTATTGCCTTTTATTTTCTTTATGATCATTATTTTAGCCATTTTATTCTGCATCCTTTTTATCTTAGCTGGTAGTATGCTCATTCCTATTCGTGAGTGAGACGAGGCCCATATAGGCTATTGATTACCAAAAGATAGAATGTGCAAATTTCTATGGGCCCCAAACTCTTTCTTGGATACTAAGTCAATTATATCACTATTTGATCAATATCAAATCTTCTTCTTATATTGACATTGATAGAGTTCTTATGTCATTATCCTAACCTAATTGTTATTGTCTAGCAGGCTTATCATCTAGTGTGATTCTGTTGTCCTGAGGTGGAGTTTTTCCTCTCCACATAGAGTAAATGGATGGGGAAAATAAAATTCCCATTTTCTTTCTGCCTCCATCTATAATATATTGCTAAAAGAGTTGTACTTACCTAGAGTACAGTACTGTGTTGAATATTCCTTATCCAAAATGCTTGGGCCCAGGAGTGTTTTGGATTTTGGAGTATTTGCCACATACATAATGAGATGTCTTGGGGGTGGGACCCGAGGTGAAACATGAAATACATTTATATTGCATATATACCTTATACACATAGCCTGAATAATTTAAATAATATGTACATGAGACATGAGGTCAAGTGTGGAATTTTCCACTTGTGGCATCATGTTAGCACTCAAAAAGTTTCAGATTTTGGAGCATTTTGGATTTAGATATTTCAGATTAGGGATGTACAACCTTTATTATCTTATCTAATTTTTCTTCCCTTTGTTTTTTTTCTTCTAAAAGCTATAGTCTCTGAGTAGATATAGGAAGGAGTTGTGGACTGATAGAAGGAGGACAGAGAAGAAGAGGTGCCGGATGGAAATGAGAAAGAATGTTATATGGCTCCCATGCCATAGTGGAATAGCTTTATTATTTTCTGCGTGAAATCAATCTTGTTTTTCTAAGCAGGGACAACTAGTGGTAACAACTGCTGCTAAAGTAGCAAGTAAAATGAGGACCAATAATTGCTTTTTAACCTCTAAATACAGGATGGATATTTCAATCTTAATCTATCTTGGCCTGTTTGAAATATTTGACCTTTTTGAAAATGTTCTTCTGTGACATTTTGCATATTAATTTCTAGGATATTTTTGTTTCTTGTATCTGTTCTCTCAGTCATCGTTTCAGCCTCCTTTTCCCTTGCTCTGTTTATCCCTTAGACATCGGCGTTGCTCAAACTGATATATGAAATGTTTATCTCTAACTGGTCTTCATTTTTTGGCTTTGAACCTCTTTTTCAGTTACTTCTAGGCATCTCCACCTAGATGTCCTACCCACACTACGTTCAGTAAATCTTTTTATAGCTTTGCCCCAGACCTGGACCTCCTTCTAAATTCTCTCTATGGTGCTGAGTTACTCAGTCAGGCAGAAATCTATAAGTCTTCCTTAAGTCCTCCTTCCCTCTTACTCCCATTAGCTTCATCCACTCATTATTTCTCATCTGTTTTATGTTTTTGCCACCATGTCCCTCAGCAGCCTTCTCATCATAGTGTTACGATATTGGTAAATCACAAAAGCTGATATCATTATCATGTTTAAAATGTTTCAAAGACTTCCCATCACATATAAAGTAAAATTCACAATCCTTATCGTGATGTACATGATTTACCATCATTTTATCTCTGCCTATCTGTCCATTCTCATATGTCACAATTTCTCCTTATGTACTATATATTTTAGGCATAGCCTTAAAGTTCAAATTCTACCTTTCTTTTTTTTTTTTTTTTTTTTTTTTTTTTTTTTTTTTTTTTTTTTTT